>NW_026894045.1:0-216899 GCF_032452875.1 Bos javanicus | reverse complement strand
GCGTGATCAGTGCATGATCAGCCACGTGATCAGTGCATGATCAGCCACGTGATCAGTGCATGATCAATTACGTGATCAGTGCATGATCAGTCACGTGACCAGTACATGGTAGCTACGTGATCAGTGCATGATCAGCCACGTGATCAGTGCATGATAGCCACGTGATCAGTGCATGATAGTCACGTGATCAGTGTATGATCAGCCACGTGAACAGTGCATGCTCAGTCACGTGATCTGGGCCTGCTGAGCTGCTGCGTGATTACTGTCTGCTCATCTGCTTGACAATTGCCAGCTGAGCTGCACGATTCTCTGCCTGCTCAGCTGCTTGATTATTGCCAGCTGAGCAGCATGATTCCTCACACCTGAGTTCCATGATTATTGCCTGCTGACTGTTTGATTCGTGCCTACTCAGCTCTTTGTTTATTGCCTCCAGAGGCACATGATCAGTGTATGATAGCAAACATGATCAGCGATGATCAGTCACATGATCAGCGCCATTAAGTCACGTGATCACTACATGATACTCATGTGATCAGTCCATGCTCAGTCACGGTATCAGTGCATGATCAGCCACGTGATCAGTGCATGATCTGTCACAAGATTAGTGTATGATCATCCACGTGATCAGTGCACGGGCAGTCATGTGATCAGTGCATGATATAGACGTGAACAGTGCATGATCAGTCTCGTGGATCAGTGCATGATAGCCACGTGATCAGTGCATGATCAGTCACCTGATGGGTGTATGATCATTCACGTGACCTGTACATGGTAGCTACATGATCATTGGATGATCAGCCACGTGAGTAGTTCATGATAGCCACGCGATCACTGCATGATCAGTCACGCGATCAGTGCATGATCAGTCATGTGACCAGTACATGGTAGCTGCGTGATCATGGCATGATCAGCCACGTGAGCAGTGCATGATAGCCACGCGATCAGTGCATGATCAGACACGAGATCAGTGCATGATCAGTCACGTGATCAGTGCATGATCAGCCACGTGATCAGTGCATGACCAGCCGCCACGTGATCAGTGCATGATCAGTCACGTGATCAGTGCATGATCAGTTACGTGATCAGTGTATGATCAGCCACGTGATCAGTGCATGATCAGCCACATGATCAGTGCATGATCAATTACGCGCTCAGTGCATGATCAGTTACGTGACCAGTACATGGTAGCCACGTGATCATTGCCTGATAAGCCACGTGATCAGTGCATGATAGCCACGTGATCAGTGCATGATAGCCACGTGATCAGTGCATGATCAGTCATGTGATACGGGTGATCAGCCACGTGATCAGTGCATGATATCCACGTGATCAGTGCATGACAGCCACGTGATCAGTGCATGAGCAGCACGTGGATCAGTGCATGATCAGTCACGTGATACATGTGCATGATCAGCCACGTGATCAGTGCATGATGAGCCACGTGATCAGTGCAGGATCAATTACGTGATCAGTGCATGATCAGTCACGTGACCAGTACATGGTTGCCACGTGATCGTTGCATGATCAGCCACGTGAGCAGAGCATGATAGCCACGTGGTCAGTGCATGATCAGTCACGTGATCAGTACATGATCAGACACGTGAACAGTGCATGATCATTAACGTGATCTTTGCATGATCAGTACACGTTACCAGTATATGGTTAGCACGCGGATCATTCCATGACGAGCCACGTGAGCAGTGCATGATAGCCACGTGATGTGTGCATGAGTTACGTGAGCAGAGTATGATCAGCCACGTGATCAGTGCATGAGTGCCACGTGATCAGTGCATGATATGTCACGTGACCAGTGTGTGATCAGCCACGTGAACAGTGCATGTTCAGCCACGTGATCAGTGCATGATAGCCACGTGATCAGTGCATGATCAGTTACGTGAGCAGTGTATGATCAGCCACGTGATCAGTGCATGATAGCCACGTGATCAGTGCATGATCAGCCACGTGATCAGTGCATGATAGCCACGTGATCAGTGCATGATCAGTCATGTGATACGTGTGTGATCAGCCACGTGATCAGTGCATGATATCCACGTGATCAGTGCATGACAGCCACGTGATCAGTGCATGAGAGCCACGGGATCAGTGCATGATCAGTCACGTGATACATGTGTGATCAGCCACGTGATCAGTGCATGATGAGCCACGTGATCAGTGCAGGATCAATTACGTGATCAGTGCATGATCAGTCACGTGACCAGTACATGGTTGCTACGTGATCGTTGCATGATCAGCCACGTGAGCAGAGCATGATAGCCACGTGGTCAGTGCATGATCAGTCACGTGATCAGTACATGATCAGTCACGTGAACAGTGCATGATCATTTACGTGATCTTTGCATGATCAGTCACGTTACCAGTATATGGTTGCTACGTGATCATTCCATGACGAGCCACGTGAGCAGTGCATGATAGCCACGTGATGTGTGCATGAGTTACGTGAGCAGAGTATGATCAGCCACGAGATCAGTGCATGAGTGCCACGTGATCAGTGCATGATATGTCACGTGACAGGTGTGTGATCAGCCACGTGAACAGTGCATGTTCAGCCACGTGATCAGTGCATGATAGCCACGTGATCAGTGCATGATCAGTTACGTGAGCAGTGTATGATCAGCCACGTGATCAGTGCATGGTCAGACACGTGAACAGTGTATGATCAGCCACGTGATCAGTGCATGATATCCAAGTGATCAGTGCATGATCATCACGTGATCAGTGTATGATCAGCCACGTGAACAGTGCATGCTCAGTCACGTGATCTGGGCCTGCTGAGCTGCGTGATTACTGTCTGCTAATCTGCTTGACAATTGCCAGCTGAGCTGCACGATTCCTGCCTGTCATCTGCTTGACAATTGCCAGCTGTGCAATTCCTGCCTGCTCAGCTGCTTGATTATTGCCAGCTGAGCAGCATGATTCCTCACACCTGAGTTCCATGATTATTGCCTGCTGACTGTTTGATTCGTGCCTACTCAGCTCTTTGTTTATTGCCTCCAGAGGCACATGATCAGTATATGATAGCAAACATGAGCAGCGCATGATCAGTCACATGATCAGCGCCATTAAGTCACGTGATCACTACATGATAATCATGTGATCAGTCCATGCACAGTCAAGGTATGAGTGCATGATCAGCCACGTGATCAGTGCATGATCTGTCACAAGATTAGTGTATGATCATCCACGTGATCAGTGCACGGGTAGTCATGTGATCAGTGCATGATATAGACGTGAACAGTGCTTGATCAGTCTCGTGATCAGTGCATGATAGCCACGTGATCAGTGCATGATCAGTCACCTGATGGGTGTATGATCATTCACGTGACCTGTACATGGTAGCTACATGATCATTGCATGATCAGCCACGTGAGTAGTTCATGATAGCCACGTGATCACTGCATGATCAGTCACGTGATCAGTGCATGATCAGTCATGTGACCAGTACATGGTAGCTGCGTGATCATGGCATGATCAGCCACGTGAGCAGTGCATGATAGCCACGCGATCAGTGCATGATCAGACACGAGATCAGTGCATGATCAGTCACGTGATCAGTGCATGATCAGCCACGTGATCAGTGCATGACCAGGCACGTGATCAGTGTATGTCCAGCCAAGTGATCAGTGCATGATAGCCACGTGATCAGTGCATGATCAGTCACGTGATCAGTGCATGATCAGTTATGTGATCAGTGTATGATCAGCCACGTGATCAGTGCATGATCAGCCACATGATCAGTGCATGATCAATTTCGTGATCAGTGCATGATCAGTCACGTGACCAGTACATGGTAGCTACGTGATCATTGCCTGATCAGCCACATGATCAGTGCATGATAGCCACGTGATCAGTGCATGATAGCCACGTGATCAGTGCATGATCAGTCATGTGATACGTGTGTGATCAGCCACGTGATCAGTGCAGGATCTGTCACAAGATTAGTGTATGATCATCCACGTGATCAGTGCACGGGCAGCCATGTGATCAGTGCATGATCAGTCACGTGAACAGTGCATGATCAGCCACGTGATCAGTGCATGATGAGCCACGTGATCAGTGCATGATCAGTCACGTGATGGGTGTATGATCAGTCACGTGACCTGTACATGGTAGCTACATGTTCATTGCATGATCAGGCACGTGAGTAGTTCATGATAGCCACGTGATCAGTGCATGATCAGTCACGTGATCAGTGCATGATCAGTCATGTGATCAGTGTATGATCAGCCACGTGATCAGTGCATGACAGCCACGTGATCAGTGCATGATCAGTCACGTGATACATGTGTGATCAGCCACGTGATCAGTGCATGATGAGCCACGTGATCAGTGCAGGATCAATTGTGATCAGTGCATGATCAGTCACGTGACCAGTACATGGTTGATACGTGATCGTTGCATGATCAGCCAGGTGAGCAGAGCATGATAGCCACGTGGTCAGTGCATGATCAGTCACGTGATAAGTACATGATCAGTCACGAACAGTGCATGATCATTTACGTGATCTTTGCATGATCAGTCACGTTACCAGTATGCATGGTTGCTACGTGATCATTCCATGATGAGCCACGTGGAGCAGTGCATGATAGCCACGTGATGTGTGCATGAGTTACGCGAGCAGAGTATGATCAGCCACGTGATCAGTGCATGAGTGCCACGTGATCAGTGCATGATATGTCACGTGATCAGGTGTGTGATCAGCCACGTGAACAGTGCATGGTCAGCCACGTGATCAGTGCATGATAGCCACGTGATCAGTGCATGATCAGTTACGTAGATGCAGTGCATGATAGCCACGTGATCAGTGCATGATCAGTCACGTGATCAGTGCATGATCAATTATGTGATCAGTGTATGATCAGCCACGTGATCAGTGCATGATCAGCCACGTGATCAGTGCATGATCTGTCAGAAGATTAGTGTATGATCATCCACGTGATCAGTGCACGGGCAGTCATGTGATCAGTGCATGATATAGACGTGACAGTGCATGATCAGTCTCGTGATCAGTGCATGATAGCCACGTGATCAGTGCATGATCAGTCACCTGATGGGTGTATGATCATTCACGTGACCTGTACATGGTAGCTACATGATCATTGCATGAGCAGCCACGTGAGCAGTGCATGATAGCCACGTGATCAGTGCATGATCAGGCACGAGATCAGTGCATGATCAGTCACGTGATCAGTGCATGATCAGCCACGTGATCAGTGCATGACCAGCCACGTGATCAGTGCATGATCAGTTATGTGATCAGTGTATGATCAGCCACGTGATCAGTGCATGATCAGCCACATGATCAGTGCATGATCAATACGTGTTCAGTGCATGATCAGTCACGTGACCAGTACATGGTAGATACGTGATCATTGCCTGATCAGCCACGTGATCAGTGCATGATAGCCACGTGATCAGTGCATGATAGCCACGTGATCAGTGCATGATCAGTCATGTGATACTGTGTGATCAGCCACATGATCAGTGCATGATATCCACGTGATCAGTGCATGACAGCCACGTGATCAGTGCATGAGAGCCACGGATCAGTGCATGATCAGTCACGTGATACATGTGTGATCAGCCACTTGATCAGTGCAGGATCAATTACGTGATCAGTGCATGATCCGTCACGTGACCAGTACATGGTTGCTACATGATCGTTGCATGATCAGCCACGTGAGCAGAGCATGATAGCCACGTGGTCAGTGGATGATCAGTCACGTGATCAGTACATGATCAGTCACGTAAACAGTGCATGATCATTTACGTCATCTTTGCATGATCAGTCACGTTACCAGTAAATGGTTGCTACGTGATCATTTCATGACCAACGTGAGCAGTGCATGATAGCCACGTGATGTGCATGAGTTACGAGCAGAGTATGATCAGCCACGTGATCAGTGCATGAGTGCCACGAGATCAGTGCATGATATGTCACGTGACAGGTGTGTGATCAGCCACGTGAACAGTGCATGTTCAGCCACGTGATCAGCATGATAGCCACGTGATCAGTGCATGATCAGTTACGTGAGCAGTGTATGATCAGCCACGTGATCAGTGCATGGTCAGACACGTGAACAGTGTATGATCAGCCACGTGATCAGTGCATGATATCCACGTGATCAGTGCATGATCATCACGTGATCAGTGTATGATCAGCCACGTGAACAGTGCATGCTCAGTCACGTGATCTGGCCTGCTGAGCTGCATGATTACTGTCTGCTCATCTGCTTGACAATTGCCAGCTGAGCTGCACGATTCCTGCCTGTCATCTGCATGATATCCAAGTGATCAGTGCATGATAGCCACGTGATCAGTGCATGATCAGTCATGTGATACGTGTGTGATCAGCCACGTGATCAGTGCATGATCTGTCACAAGATTAGTGTATGATCATCCACGTGATCCGTGCACGGGCAGTCATGTGATCAGTGCATGATATAGACGTGAACAGTGCATGATCAGTCTCATGATCAGTGCATGATAGCCACGTGATCAGTGCATGATCAGTCACCTGATGGGTGTATGATCATTCACGTGACCTGTACATGGTAGCTACATGATCATTGCATGATCAGCCACGTGAGTAGTTCATGATAGCCACGTGATCACTGCATGATCAGTCACGTGATCAGTGCATGACCAGTCATGTGACCAGTACATGGTAGGTGCGTGATCATGGCATGATCAGCCACGTGAGCAGTGCATGATAGCCATGTGATCAGTGCATGATTAAACACGAGATCAGTGCATGATCAGTCACGTGATCAGTGCATGATCAGCCACGTGATCAGTGCATGACCAGGCACGTGATCAGTGTATGTCCAGCCAAGTGATCAGTGCATGATAGCCACGTGATCAGTGCATGATCAGTCACGTGATCAGTGCATGATCAGTTATGTGATCAGTGTATGATCAGCCACGTGATCAGTGCATGATCAGCCACATGATCAGTGCATGATCACGTGATCAGTGCATGATCAGTCACGTGACCAGTACATGGTAGCTATGATCATTGCCTGATCAGCCACATGATCAGTGCATGATAGCCACGTGATCAGTGCATGATAGCCACGTGATCAGTGCATGATCAGTCATGTGATCAGTGTGATCAGCCACATGATCAGTGCATGATATCCACGTGATCAGTGCATGACAGCCACGTGATCAGTGCATGAGAGCCACGGGATCAGTGCATGATCAGTCACGTGATACATGTGTGATCAGCCACGTGATCAGTGCATGATGAGCCACGTGATCAGTGCAGGATCAGTTACGTGATCAGTGCTGATCAACGTGATCAGTACATGATCAGTCATGCAGTGCATGATCATTCACGTGATCTTTGCATGATCAGTCACGTTACCAGTATATGGTTGCTACGGATCATTCCATGACGAGCCACGGAGCAGTGCATGATAGCCACGTGATGTGTGCATGAGTTACGTGTGCAGAGTATGATCAGCCACGTGATCAGTGCATGAGTGCCACGAGATCAGTGCATGATATGTCACGGTGACAGTGTGTGATCAGCCACGTGAACAGTGCATGTTCAGCCACGTGATCAGTGCATGATAGCCACGTGATCAGTGCATGATCAGTTACGTGAGCAGTGTACGATCAGCCACGTGATCAGTGCATGAGTGCCACGTGATCAGTGCATGATATGTCACGTGAACAGGTGTGTGATCAGCCACGTGAACAGTGCATGTTCAGCCACGTGATCAGTGCATGATCAGTTACGTGAGCAGAGTATGATCAGCCACGTGATCAGTGCATGAGTGCCACGTGATCAGTGCATGATATGTCACGTGATCAGTGTATGATCAGCCACGTGAACAGTGCATGTTCAGCCACGTGATCAGTGCATGATCAGCCACGTGATCAGTGCATGATCAGTTACGTGAGCAGTGCATGATCAGCCACGTGATCAGTGCATGGTCAGACACGTGAACAGTGTATGATCAGCCACGTGAACAGTGCATGCTCAGTCACGTGATCTGGGCCTGCTGACCTGCGTGATTACTGTCTGCTCATCTGCCTGACAATTGCCAGCTGAGCTGCACGATTCCTGCCTGTCATCTGCTTGACAATTGCCAGCTGTGCTGCGTAATTCCTGCCTGCTCAGCTGCTTGATTATTGCCAGCTGAGCAGCATGATTCCTCACAGCTGAGTTCCATGATTATTGCCTGCTGACTGTTTGATTCGTGCCTACTCAGCTCTTTGTTTATTGCCTCCAGAGGCACATGATCAGAGTATGATAGCAAACATGATCAGCGCATGATCAGTCACATGATCAGCGCCATTAAGTCACGTGATCACTACATGATGGTCTTGTGATCAGTCCATGCTGAGTCACGGTATCAGTGCATGATCAGCCACGTGATCAGTGCATGATCTGTCACAAGATTAGTGTATGATCATCCACGTGATCAGTGCACGGGTAGTCATGGGATCAGTGCATGATATAGACGTGAACAGTGCTTGATCAGTCTCGTGATCAGTGCATGATAGCCACGTGATCAGTGCATGATCAGTCACCTGATGGGTGTATGATCATTCACGTGACCTGTACATGGTAGCTACATGATCATTGCATGATCAGCCACGTGATTAGTTCATGATAGCCACGTGATCACTGCATGATCAGTCACGTGATCAGTGCATGATCAGTCATGTGACCAGTACATGGTTGCGTGATCAAGGCATGATCAGCCACGTGAGCAGTGCATGATAGCCACGTGATCAGTGCATGATCAGACACGAGATCAGTGCATGATCAGTCACGTGATCAGTGCATGATCAGACACGTGATCAGTGCATGATCAGTCACGTGATCAGTGCATGATCAGCCACGTTATCAGTGCATGAGCAGCCACGGGATCAGTGCATGATCAGTCACGTGATACATGTGTGATCAGCCACTTGATCACTGCAGGATCAATTACGTGATCAGTGCATGATCAGTCACGTGACCAGTACATGGTTGCTACGTGATCGTTGCATGATCAGCCACGTGAGCAGAGCATGATAGCCACGTGGTCAGTGCATGATCAGTCACGTGATCAGTACATGATCAGTCACGTGAACAGTGCATGATCATTTACGTGATCTTTGCATGATCAGTCACGTTACCAGTATATGGTTGCTACGTGATCATTCCAGGACGAGCCACGTGAGCAGTGCATGATAGCCACGTGATGTGTGCATGAGTTACGTGAGCAGAGTATGATCAGCCACGTGATCAGTGCATGAGTGCCACGTGATCAGTGCATGATGTGTCACGTGACAGGTGTGTGATCAGCCACGTGAACAGTGCATGTTCAGCCACGTGATCAGTGCATGATAGCCACGTGATCAGTGCATGATCAGTTACGTGAGCAGTGTATGATCAGCCACGTGATCAGTGCATGGTCAGACACGCGAACAGTGTATGATCAGCCACGTGATCAGTGCATGATATCCAAGTGATCAGTGCATGATCATCACGTGATCAGTGTATGATCAGCCACGTGAACAGTGCATGCTCAGTCACGTGATCTGGGCCTGCTGACCTGCGTGATTACTGTCTGCTCATCTGCTTGACAATTGCCAGGTTAGCTGCACGATTCCTGCCTGTCATCTGCTTGACAATTGCCAGCCGTGCTGTGTAATTCCTGCCTGCTCAGCTGCTTGATTATTGCCAGCTGAGCAGCATGATTCCTCACAGCTGAGTTCCATGATTATTGCCTGCTGACTGTTTGATTCGTGCCTACTCAGCTCTTTGTTTATTGCCGCCAGAGGCACATGATCAGTGTATGATAGCAAACATGATCAGCGCATGATCAGTCACATGATCAGTGCCATTAAGTCATGTGATCACTACATGATAGTCATGTGATCAGTCCATGCTCAGTCACGGTATCAGTGCATGATCAGCCACGTGATCAGTGCATGATCTGTCACAAGATTAGTGTATGATCATCCACGTGATCAGTGCACGGGCAGTCATGTGATCAGTGCATGATATAGACGTGAACAGTGCATGATCAGTCTCGTGATCAGTACATGATAGCCACGTGATCAGTGCATGATCAGTCACCTGATGGGTGTATGATCATTCACGTGACCTGTACATGGTAGCTACATGATCATTGCATGATCAGCCACGTGAGTAGTTCATGATAGCCACGTGATCACTGCATGATCAGTCACGTGATCAGTGCATGATCAGTCATGTGACCAGTACATGGTAGGTGCGTGATCATGGCATGATCAGCCACGTGAGCAGTGCATGATAGCCACGCGATCAGTGCATGATCAGACACGAGATCAGTGCATGATCAGTCACGTGATCAGTGCATGATCAGCCACGTGATCAGTGCATGACCAGGCACGCGATCAGTGTATGTCCAGCCAAGTGATCAGTGCATGATAACCACGCGATCAGTGCATGATCAGTCACGTGATCAGTGCATGATCAGTTATGTGATCAGTGTATGATCAGCCACGTGATCAGTGCATGATCAGCCACATGATCAGTGCATGATCAATTACGTGATCAATGCATGATCAGTCACGTGACCAGTACATGGTAGCTACGCGATCATTGCCTGATCAGCCAAATGATCAGTGCATGATAGCCACGTGATCAGTGCATGATAGCCACGTGATCAGTGCATGATCAGTCATGTGATACGCGTGTGATCAGCCACGTGATCAGTGCATGATATCCACGTGATCAGTGCATGACAGCCACGTGATCAGTGCATGAGAGCCACGTGATCAGTGCATGATCAGTCACGTGATACATTTGTGATCAGCCACGTGATCAGTGCATGATGAGCCACGTGATCAGTGCATGATCAGTTACGTGATCAGTGCATGATCAGTCACGTGATCAGTACATGATCGCTACGTGATCAGTGCATGATCAGCCACGTGATCAGAGCATGATCAGCCACGTGATCAGTGCATGATCAGTCACGTGATCAGTACATGATCAGTCACATGAACAGTGCATGATCATTTACGTGATCTTTGCATGATCAGTCACGTGACCAGTATATGGTTGCTACGTGATCATTCCATGACGAGCCACGTGAGCAGTGCATGATAGCCACGTGATGTGTGCATGAGTTACGTGAGCAGAGTATGATCAGCCACGTGATCAGTGCATTAGTGCCACGTGATCAGTGCATGATCAGTTACGTGAGCAGTGTATGATCAGCCACGTGATCAGTGCATGGTCAGACACGTGAACAGTGTATGATCAGCCACGTGATCAGTGCATGATATCAAGTGATCAGTGCATGATCATCACGTGATCAGTGTATGATCAGCCACGTGAACAGTGCATGCTCAGTCACGTGATCTGGGCCTGCTGACCTGCGTGATTACTGTCTGCTCATCTGCTTGACAATTGCCAGCTGAGCTGCACGATTCCTGCCTGTCATCTGCTTGACAATTGCCAGCTGTGCTGCGTAATTCCTGCCTGCTCAGCTGCTTGATTATTGCCAGCTGAGCAGCATGATTCCTCACACCTGAGTTCCATGATTATTGCCTGCTGACTGTTTGATTCGTGCCTACTCAGCTCTTTGTTTATTGCCTCCAGAGGCACATGATCAGTGTATGATAGCAAACATGATCAGCGCATGATCAGTCACATGATCAGCGCCATTAAGTCACGTGATCACTACATGATAGTCATGTGATCAGTCCATGCTCAGTCACGTGATCAGTGCATGATCAGTCACATGATAGTGTATGATCATCCACGTGATCAGTGCATGGGCAGTCATGTGATCAGTGCATGATATAGACGTGACAGTGCATGATCAGTCTCGTGATCAGTGCATGATAGCCACGTGATCAGTGCATGATCAGTCACCTGATGGGTGTATGATCATTCACGTGACCTGTACATGGTAGCTACATGATCATTGCATGATCAGCCACGTGAGTAGTTCATGATAGCCACGTGATTACTGCATGATCAGTCACGTGATCAGTGCATGATCAGTCATGTGACCAGTACATGGTAGCTGCGTGATCATGGCATGATCAGCCACGTGAGCAGTGCATGATAGCCACGTGATCAGTGCATGATCAGACACGTGATCAGTGCATGATCAGTCACGTGATCAGTGCATGATCAGCCACGTGATCAGTGCATGATCAGGCACGTGATCAGTGTATGTCCAGCCACGTGATCAGTGCATGATAGCCACGTGATCAGTGCATGATCAGTCACGTGATCAGTGCATGATCAGTTATGTGATCAGTGTATGATCAGCCACGTGATCAGTGCATGATCAGCCACGTGATCAGTGCATGATCAATTACGTGATCAGTGCATGATCAGTCACGTGACCAGTACATGGTAGCTACGTGATCATTGCATGATCAGCCACGTGATCAGTGCATGATAGCCACGTGATCAGTGCATGATAGCCACGTGATCAGTGCATGATCAGTCATGTGATACGTGTGTGATCAGCCACGTGATCAGTGCATGATATCCACGTGATCAGTGCATGACAGCCACGTGATCAGTGCATGAGAGCCACGTGATCAGTGCATGATCAGTCACGTGATCATGTGTGATCAGCCACGTGATCAGTGCATGATGAGCCACGTGATCAGTGCATGATCAATTACGTGATCAGTGCATGATCAGTCACGTGACCAGTACATGGTTGCTACGTGATCGTTGCATGATCAGCCACGTGAGCAGTGCATGATAGCCACGTGATCAGTGCATGATCAGTCACGTGATCAGTGCATGATCAGTCACGTGAACAGTGCATGATCATTTACGTGATCAGTGCATGATCAGTCACGTGACCAGTATATGGTTGCTACGTGATCATTGCATGACGAGCCACGTGATCAGTGCATGATAGCCACGTGATCAGTGCATGAGTTACGTGAGCAGAGTATGATCAGCCACGTGATCAGTGCATGAGTGCCACGTGATCAGTGCATGATCAGTTACGTGATCAGTGCATGATCAGCCACGTGATCAGTGCATGATCAGTCACGTGATCAGTGCATGATCAGCCACGTGATCAGTGCATGATCAGTCACGTGATCAGTGCATGATATAGACGTGATCAGTGCATGATCAGTCACGTGATCAGTGCATGATAGCCACGTGATCAGTGCATGATCAGTCACATGATCGGTGCATGATCATTCACGTGATCAGTACATGGTAGCTACGTGATCAGTGCATGATCAGCCACGTGATCAGTGCATGATAGCCACGTGATCAGTGCATGATCAGTCACGTGATCAGTGCATGATCAGTCATGTGATCAGTACATGGTAGCTGCGTGATCATGCATGATCAGCCACGTGATCAGTGCATGATAGCCACGTGATCAGTGCATGATCAGTCACGTGATCAGTGCATGATCAGTCACGTGATCAGTGCATGATCAGCCACGTGATCAGTGCATGATCAGGCACGTGATCAGTGTATGATCAGCCACGTGATCAGTGCATGATAGCCACGTGATCAGTGCATGATCAGTCACGTGATCAGTGCATGATCAGTCATGTGATCAGTGCATGATCAGCCACGTGATCAGTGCATGATCAGCCACGTGATCAGTGCATGATCAGTTACGTGATCAGTGCATGATCAGTTACGTGATCAGTGCATGGTAGCTATGTGATCAGTGCATGATAAGCCACGTGATCAGTGCATGATAGCCACGTGATCAGTGCATGATAGCCACGTGATCAGTGCATGATCAGTCACGTGATCGTGTATGATCAGCCACGTGATCAGTGCATGATAGCCACGTGATCAGTGCATGATCAGCCACGTGATCAGTGCATGATCAGCCACGTGATCAGTGCATGATCAGTCACGTGATCAGTGCATGATCAGTCACGTGACCAGTACATGGTTGCTACGTGATCAGTGCATGATCAGCCACGTGATCAGTGCATGATAGCCACGTGATCAGTGCATGATCAGTCACGTGATCAGTGCATGATCAGTCACGTGATCAGTGCATGATCAGCCACGTGATCAGTGCATGATCAGTCACGTGACCAGTGCATGGTTGCTACGTGATCAGTGCATGATCAGCCACGTGATCAGTGCATGATAGCCACGTGATCAGTGCATGAGTTACGTGATCAGTGCATGATCAGCCACGTGATCAGTGCATGATGCCACGTGATCAGTGCATGATCAGTCACGTGATCAGTGCATGATCAGCCACGTGATCAGTGCATGATCAGCCACGTGATCAGTGCATGATAGCCACGTGATCAGTGCATGATCAGTTACGTGATCAGTGCATGATCAGCCACGTGATCAGTGCATGATCAGACACGTGATCAGTGCATGATCAGCCACGTGATCAGTGCATGATAGCCACGTGATCAGTGCATGATCATCACGTGATCAGTGCATGATCAGCCACGTGATCAGTGCATGATCAGCCACGTGATCAGTGCATGATCAGTCACGTGACCAGTGCATGGTTGCTACGTGATCAGTGCATGATCAGCCACGTGAGCAGAGCATGATCAGCCACGTGGTCAGTGCATGGTCAGACACGTGAACAGTGTATGATCAGCCACGTGATCAGTGCATGATATCCAAGTGATCAGGGCATGATCATCACGTGATCAGTGTATGATCAGCCACGTGAACAGTGCATGCTCAGTCACGTGATCTGGGCCTGCTGAGCTGCGTGATTACTGTCTGCTCATCTGCTTGACAATTGCCAGCTGAGCTGCACGATTCCTGCCTGTCATCTGCTTGACAATTGCCAGCTGTGCTGCGTAATTCCTGCCTGCTCAGCTGCTTGATTATTGCCAGCTGAGCAGCATGATTCCTCACAGCTGAGTTCCATGATTATTGCCTGCTGACTGTTTGATTCGTGCCTACTCAGCTCTTTGTTTATTGCCTCCAGAGGCACATGATCAGTGTATGATAGCAAACATGATCAGCGCATGATCAGTCACATGATCAGCGCCATTAAGTCACGTGATCACTACATGATAGTCATGTGATCAGTCCATGCTCAGTCACGGTATCAGTGCATGATCAGCCACGTGATCAGTGCATGATCTGTCACATGATTAGTGTATGATCATCCACGTGATCAGTGCATGGGCAGTCATGTGATCAGTGCATGATATAGACGTGATCAGTGCATGATCAGTCTCGTGATCAGTGCATGATAGCCACGTGATCAGTGCATGATCAGTCACCTGATGGGTGTATGATCATTCACGTGACCTGTACATGGTAGCTACATGATCATTGCATGATCAGCCACGTGAGTAGTGCATGATAGCCACGTGATCACTGCATGATCAGTCACGTGATCAGTGCATGATCAGTCATGTGACCAGTACATGGTAGCTGCGTGATCATGCATGATCAGCCACGTGAGCAGTGCATGATAGCCACGTGATCAGTGCATGATCAGACACGTGATCAGTGCATGATCAGTCACGTGATCAGTGCATGATCAGCCACGTGATCAGTGCATGATCAGGCACGTGATCAGTGTATGTCAGCCACGTGATCAGTGCATGATAGCCACGTGATCAGTGCATGATCAGTCACGTGATCAGTGCATGATCAGTTACGTGATCAGTGCATGATCAGCCACGTGATCAGTGCATGATCAGCCACGTGATCAGTGCATGATCAATTACGTGCTCAGTGCATGATCAGTTACGTGATCAGTGCATGGTAGCTACGTGATCAGTGCATGATCAGCCACGTGATCAGTGCATGATAGCCACGTGATCAGTGCATGATAGCCACGTGATCAGTGCATGATCAGTCACGTGATCGTGTGTGATCAGCCACGTGATCAGTGCATGATATCCACGTGATCAGTGCATGATCAGCCACGTGATCAGTGCATGATAGCCACGTGATCAGTGCATGATCAGTCACGTGATCAGTGCATGATCAGTCACGTGACCAGTGCATGATAGCTACGTGATCATGCATGATCAGCCACGTGATCAGTGCATGATAGCCACGTGATCAGTGCATGATCAGCCACGTGATCAGTGCATGATCAGTCACGTGATCAGTGCATGATCAGCCACGTGATCAGTGCATGATCAGCCACGTGATCAGTGCATGATCAGTCACGTGATCAGTGCATGATCAGTGTGATCAGTGCATGATCAGCCACGTGATCAGTGCATGATCAGCCACGTGATCAGTGCATGATCAATTACGTGATCAGTGCATGATCAGTCACGTGACCAGTACATGGTAGCCGTGATCATTGCATGATCAGCCACGTGATCAGTGCATGATAGCCACGTGATCAGTGCATGATAGCCACGTGATCAGTGCATGATCAGTCATGTGATACGTGTGTGATCAGCCACGTGATCAGTGCATGATATCCACGTGATCAGTGCATGACAGCCACGTGATCAGTGCATGAGAGCCACGTGATCAGTGCATGATCAGTCACGTGATACATGTGTGATCAGCCACGTGATCAGTGCATGATGAGCCACGTGATCAGTGCATGATCAATTACGCGATCAGTGCATGATCAGTCACGTGACCAGTACATGGTTGCTACGTGATCATTGCATGATCAGCCACGTGAGCAGTGCATGATAGCCACGTGATCAGTGCATGATCAGTCACGTGATCAGTACATGATCAGTCACGTGAACAGTGCATGATCATTTACGTGATCTGTGCATGATCAGTCACGTGACCAGTATATGGTTGCTACGTGATCATTCCATGACGAGCCACGTGAGCAGTGCATGATAGCCACGTGATGTGTGCATGAGTTACGTGAGCAGAGTATGATCAGCCACGTGATCAGTGCATGAGTGCCACGTGATCAGTGCATGATATGTCACGTGACAGGTGTGTGATCAGCCACGTGAACAGTGCATGTTCAGCCACGTGATCAGTGCATGATAGCCACGTGATCAGTGCATGATCAGTTACGTGAGCAGTGTATGATCAGCCACGTGATCAGTGCATGGTCAGACACGTGAACAGTGTATGATCAGCCACGTGATCAGTGCATGATATCCAAGTGATCAGTGCATGATCATCACGTGATCAGTGTATGATCAGCCACGTGAACAGTGCATGCTCAGTCACGTGATCTGGGCCTGCTGAGCTGCGTGATTACTGTCTGCTCATCTGCTTGACAATTGCCAGCTGAGCTGCACGATTCCTGCCTGTCATCTGCTTGACAATTGCCAGCTGTGCTGCGTAATTCCTGCCTGCTCAGCTGCTTGATTATTGCCAGCTGAGCAGCATGATTCCTCACACCTGAGTTCCATGATTATTGCCTGCTGACTGTTTGATTCGTGCCTACTCAGCTCTTTGTTTATTGCCTCCAGAGGCACATGATCAGTGTATGATAGCAAACATGATCAGCGCATGATCAGTCACATGATCAGCGCCATTAAGTCACGTGATCACTACATGATAGTCATGTGATCAGTCCATGCTCAGTCACGGTATCAGTGCATGATCAGCCACGTGATCAGTGCATGATCTGTCAGAAGATTAGTGTATGATCATCCACGTGATCAGTGCATGGGCAGTCATGTGATCAGTGCATGATATAGACGTGACAGTGCATGATCAGTCTCGTGATCAGTGCATGATAGCCACGTGATCAGTGCATGATCAGTCACCTGATGGGTGTATGATCATTCACGTGACCTGTACATGGTAGCTACATGATCATTGCATGATCAGCCACGTGAGTAGTTCATGATAGCCACGTGATCACTGCATGATCAGTCACGTGATCAGTGCATGATCAGTCATGTGACCAGTACATGGTAGCTGCGTGATCATGGCATGGTCAGCCACGTGAGCAGTGCATGATAGCCACGTGATCAGTGCATGATCAGACACGTGATCAGTGCATGATCAGTCACGTGATCAGTGCATGATCAGCCACGTGATCAGTGCATGATCAGGCACGTGATCAGTGCATGATCAGTTATGTGTTCAGTGTATGATCAGCCACGTGATCAGTGCATGATCAGCCACGTGATCAGTGCATGATCAATTACGCGCTCAGTGCATGATCAGTTACGTGATCAGTGCATGGTAGCTACGTGATCAGTGCATGATCAGCCACGTGATCAGTGCATGATAGCCACGTGATCAGTGCATGATCAGTCACGTGATCAGTGCATGATCAGTTACGTGATCAGTGCATGATCAGCCACGTGATCAGTGCATGATCAGCCACGTGATCAGTGCATGATCAATACGTGATCAGTGCATGATCAGTCACGTGATCAGTACATGGTAGCTACGTGATCAGTGCATGATCAGCCACGTGATCAGTGCATGATAGCCACGTGATCAGTGCATGATAGCCACGTGATCAGTGCATGATCAGTCATGTGATCGTGTGTGATCAGCCACGTGATCAGTGCATGATATCCACGTGATCAGTGCATGACAGCCACGCGATCAGTGCATGAGAGCCACGGGAGCAGTGCATGATCAGTCACGTGATACATGTGTGATCAGCCACGTGATCAGTGCATGATGAGCCACGTGATCAGTGCAGGATCAATTACGTGATCAGTGCATGATCAGTCACGTGACCAGTACATGGTTGCTACGTGATCGTTGCATGATCAGCCACGTGAGCAGAGCATGATAGCCACGTGATCAGTGCATGATCAGTCACGTGATCAGTACATGATCAGTCACGTGAACAGTGCATGATCATTTACGTGATCTTTGCATGATCAGTCACGCTACCAGTATATGGTTGCTACGTGATCATTCCATGACGAGCCACGTGAGCAGTGCATGATAGCCACGTGATGTGTGCATGAGTTACGTGAGCAGAGTATGATCAGCCACGTGATCAGTGCATGAGTGCCACGTGATCAGTGCATGATATTTCACGTGACAGGTGTGTGATCAGCCACGTGAACAGTGCATGTTCAGCCACGTGATCAGTGCATGATAGCCACGTGATCAGTGCATGATCAGTTACGTGAGCAGTGTATGATCAGCCACGTGATCAGTGCATGGTCAGACACGTGAACAGTGTATGATCAGCCACGTGATCAGTGCATGATATCCAAGTGATCAGTGCATGATCATCACGTGATCAGTGTATGATCAGCCACGTGAACAGTGCATGCTCAGTCACGTGATCTGGGCCTGCTGAGCTGCGTGATTACTGTCTGCTCATCTGCTTGACAATTGCCAGCTGAGCTGCACGATTCCTGCCTGTCATCTGCTTGACAATTGCCAGCTGTGCTGCGTAATTCCTGCCTGCTCAGCTGCTTGATTATTGCCAGCTGAGCAGCATGATTCCACACACCTGAGTTCCATGATTATTGCCTGCTGACTGTTTGATTCGTGCCTACTCAGCTCTTTGTTTATTGCCTCCAGAGGCACATGATCAGTGTATGATAGCAAACATGATCAGCGCATGATCAGTCACATGATCAGCGCCATTAAGTCACGTGATCACTACATGATAGTCATGTGATCAGTCCATGCTCAGTCACGGTATCAGTGCATGATCAGCCACGTGATCAGTGCATGGGCAGTCATGTGATCAGTGCATGATATAGACGTGATCAGTGCATGATCAGTCTCGTGATCAGTGCATGATAGCCACGTGATCAGTGCATGATCAGTCACCTGATGGGTGTATGATCATTCACGTGACCTGTACATGGTAGCTACATGATCATTGCATGATCAGCCACGTGAGTAGTGCATGATAGCCACGTGATCAGTGCATGATCAGTCACGTGATCAGTGCATGATCAGTCATGTGACCAGTACATGGTAGCTGCGTGATCATGGCATGATCAGCCACGTGAGCAGTGCATGATAGCCACGTGATCAGTGCATGATCAGACACGTGATCAGTGCATGATCAGTCACGTGATCAGTGCATGATCAGCCACGTGATCAGTGCATGATCAGGCACGTGATCAGTGTATGTCAGCCACGTGATCAGTGCATGATAGCCACGTGATCAGTGCATGATCAGTCACGTGATCAGTGCATGATCAGTTATGTGATCAGTGCATGATCAGCCACGTGATCAGTGCATGATCAGCCACATGATCAGTGCATGATCAATTACGTGATCAGTGCATGATCAGTCACGTGACCAGTACATGGTAGCTACGTGATCATTGCATGATCAGCCACATGATCAGTGCATGATAGCCACGTGATCAGTGCATGATAGCCACGTGATCAGTGCATGATCAGTCATGTGATACGTGTGTGATCAGCCACGTGATCAGTGCATGATATCCACGTGATCAGTGCATGACAGCCACGTGATCAGTGCATGAGAGCCACGTGATCAGTGCATGATCAGTCACGTGATACATGTGTGATCAGCCACGTGATCAGTGCATGATGAGCCACGTGATCAGTGCATGATCAATTACGTGATCAGTGCATGATCAGTCACGTGACCAGTACATGGTTGCTACGTGATCGTTGCATGATCAGCCACGTGATCAGTGCATGATAGCCACGTGATCAGTGCATGATCAGTCACGTGATCAGTACATGATCAGTCACGTGATCAGTGCATGATCATTTACGTGATCAGTGCATGATCAGTCACGTGACCAGTATATGGTTGCTACGTGATCATTCCATGATCAGCCACGTGATCAGTGCATGATAGCCACGTGATGTGTGCATGAGTTACGTGATCAGTGTATGATCAGCCACGTGATCAGTGCATGATGCCACGTGATCAGTGCATGATAGTCACGTGATCAGTGTGTGATCAGCCACGTGAACAGTGCATGATCAGCCACGTGATCAGTGCATGATAGCCACGTGATCAGTGCATGATCATCACGTGATCAGTGTATGATCAGCCACGTGAACAGTGCATGCTCAGTCACGTGATCAGGGCCTGCTGAGCTGCGTGATTACTGTCTGCTCATCTGCTTGACAATTGCCAGCTGAGCTGCACGATTCCTGCCTGTCATCTGCTTGACAATTGCCAGCTGTGCTGCGTAATTCCTGCCTGCTCAGCTGCTTGATTATTGCCAGCTGAGCAGCATGATTCCTCACACCTGAGTTCCATGATTATTGCCTGCTGACTGTTTGATTCGTGCCTACTCAGCTCTTTGTTTATTGCCTCCAGAGGCACATGATCAGTGTATGATAGCAAACATGATCAGCGCATGATCAGTCACATGATCAGCGCCATTAAGTCACGTGATCACTACATGATAGTCATGTGATCAGTCCATGCTCAGTCACGGTATCAGTGCATGATCAGCCACGTGATCAGTGCATGATCTGTCACAAGATTAGTGTATGATCATCCACGTGATCAGTGCACGGGCAGTCATGTGATCAGTGCATGATATAGACGTGAACAGTGCATGATCAGTCTCGTGATCAGTGCATGATAGCCACGTGATCAGTGCATGATCAGTCACCTGATGGGTGTTTGATCATTCACGTGACCTGTACATGGTAGCTACATGATCATTGCATGATCAGCCACGTGAGTAGTGCATGATAGCCACGTGATCACTGCATGATCAGTCACGTGATCAGTGCATGATCAGTCATGTGACCAGTACATGGTAGCTGCGTGATCATGGCATGATCAGCCACGTGAGCAGTGCATGATAGCCACGTGATCAGTGCATGATCAGACACGTGATCAGTGCATGATCAGTCACGTGATCAGTGCATGATCAGCCACGTGATCAGTGCATGATCAGGCACGTGATCAGTGTATGTCCAGCCAAGTGATCAGTGCATGATAGCCACGTGATCAGTGCATGATCAGTCACGTGATCAGTGCATGATCAGTTACGTGATCAGTGCATGATCAGCCACGTGATCAGTGCATGATCAGCCACATGATCAGTGCATGATCAATTACGTGATCAGTGCATGATCAGTCACGTGACCAGTACATGGTAGCTACGTGATCATTGCATGATCAGCCACGTGATCAGTGCATGATAGCCACGTGATCAGTGCATGATAGCCACGTGATCAGTGCATGATCAGTCATGTGATACGTGTGTGATCAGCCACGTGATCAGTGCATGATATCCACGTGATCAGTGCATGACAGCCACGTGATCAGTGCATGAGAGCCACGTGATCAGTGCATGATCAGTCACGTGATACATGTGTGATCAGCCACGTGATCAGTGCATGATGAGCCACGTGATCAGTGCAGGATCAATTACGTGATCAGTGCATGATCAGTCACGTGACCAGTACATGGTTGCTACGTGATCGTTGCATGATCAGCCACGTGAGCAGAGCATGATAGCCACGTGATCAGTGCATGATCAGTCACGTGATCAGTACATGATCAGTCACGTGAACAGTGCATGATCATTTACGTGATTTGCATGATCAGTCACGTGACCAGTATATGGTTGCTACGTGATCATTCCATGACGAGCCACGTGAGCAGTGCATGATAGCCACGTGATGTGTGCATGAGTTACGTGAGCAGAGTATGATCAGCCACGTGATCAGTGCATGAGTGCCACGTGATCAGTGCATGATATGTCACGTGACAGGTGTGTGATCAGCCACGTGAACATTGCATGTTCAGCCACGTGATCAGTGCATGATAGCCACGTGATCAGTGCATGATCAGTTACGTGAGCAGTGTATGATCAGCCACGTGATCAGTGCATGGTCAGACACGTGAACAGTGTATGATCAGCCACGTGATCAGTGCATGATATCCAAGTGATCAGTGCATGATCATCACGTGATCAGTGTATGATCAGCCACGTGAACAGTGCATGCTCAGTCACGTGATCTGGGCCTGCTGAGCTGCGTGATTACTGTCTGCTCATCTGCTTGACAATTGCCAGCTGAGCTGCACGATTCCTGCCTGTCATCTGCTTGACAATTGCCAGCTGTGCTGCGTAATTCCTGCCTGCTCAGCTGCTTGATTATTGCCAGCTGAGCAGCATGATTCCTCACAGCTGAGTTCCATGATTATTGCCTGCTGACTGTTTGATTCGTGCCTACTCAGCTCTTTGTTTATTGCCTCCAGAGGCACATGATCAGTGTATGATAGCAAACATGATCAGCGCATGATCAGACACATGATCAGCGCCATTAAGTCACGTGATCACTACATGATAGTCATGTGATCAGTCCATGCTCAGTCACGGTATCAGTGCATGATCAGCCACGTGATCAGTGCATGATATGTCACAAGATTAGTGTATGATCATCCACGTGATCAGTGCATGGGCAGTCATGTGATCAGTGCATGATATAGACGTGATCAGTGCATGATCAGTCTCGTGATCAGTGCATGATAGCCACGTGATCAGTGCATGATCAGTCACCTGATGGGTGTTTGATCATTCACGTGACCTGTACATGGTAGCTACATGATCATTGCATGATCAGCCACGTGAGTAGTGCATGATAGCCACGTGATCACTGCATGATCAGTCACGTGATCAGTGCATGATCAGTCACGTGACCAGTACATGGTAGCTGCGTGATCATGGCATGATCAGCCACGTGAGCAGTGCATGATAGCCACGTGATCAGTGCATGATCAGACTCGAGATCAGTGCATGATCAGTCACGTGATCAGTGCATGATCAGCCACGTGATCAGTGCATGACCAGGCACGTGATCAGTGTATGTCAGCCACGTGATCAGTGCATGATAGCCACGTGATCAGTGCATGATCAGTCACGTGATCAGTGCATGATCAGTTATGTGATCAGTGTATGATCAGCCACGTGATCAGTGCATGATCAGCCACATGATCAGTGCATGATCAATTACGTGATCAGTGCATGATCAGTCACGTGACCAGTACATGGTAGCTACGTGATCATTGCATGATCAGCCACGTGATCAGTGCATGATAGCCACGTGATCAGTGCATGATAGCCACGTGATCAGTGCAAGATCAGTCATGTGATACGTGTGTGATCAGCCACGTGATCAGTGCATGATATCCACGTGATCAGTGCATGACAGCCACGTGATCAGTGCTTGAGAGCCACGTGATCAGTGCATGATCAGTCACGTGATACATGTGTGATCAGCCACGTGATCAGTGCATGATGAGCCACGTGATCAGTGCATGATCAATTACGTGATCAGTGCATGATCAGTCACGTGACCAGTACATGGTTGCTACGTGATCGTTGCATGATCAGCCACGTGAGCAGTGCATGATAGCCACGTGATCAGTGCATGATCAGTCACGTGATCAGTGCATGATCAGTCACGTGAACAGTGCATGATCATTTACGTGATTTGCATGATCAGTCACGTGACCAGTATATGGTTGCTACGTGATCATTCCATGATCAGCCACGTGAGCAGTGCATGATAGCCAGGTGATGTGTGCATGAGTTACGTGAGCAGAGTATGATCAGCCACGTGATCAGTGCATGAGTGCCACGTGATCAGTGCATGATAGTCACGTGATCAGTGTGTGATCAGCCACGTGAACAGTGCATGATCAGCCACGTGATCAGTGCATGATAGCCACGTGATCAGTGCATGATCATCACGTGATCAGTGTATGATCAGCCACGTGAACAGTGCATGCTCAGTCACGTGATCAGGGCCTGCTGAGCTGCGTGATTACTGTCTGCTCATCTGCTTGACAATTGCCAGCTGAGCTGCACGATTCCTGCCTGTCATCTGCTTGACAATTGCCAGCTGTGCTGCGTAATTCCTGCCTGCTCAGCTGCTTGATTATTGCCAGCTGAGTAGCATGATTCCTCACACCTGAGTTCCATGATTATTGCCTGCTGACTGTTTGATTCGTGCCTACTCAGCTCTTTGTTTATTGCCTCCAGAGGCACATGATCAGTGTATGATAGCAAACATGATCAGCGCATGATCAGTCACATGATCAGCGCCATTAAGTCACGTGATCACTACATGATAGTCATGTGATCAGTCCATGCTCAGTCACGGTATCAGTGCATGATCAGCCACGTGATCAGTGCATGATCTGTCAAAAGATTAGTGTATGATCATCCACGTGATCAGTGCATGGGCAGTCATGTGATCAGTGCATGATATAGACGTGAACAGTGCATGATCAGTCTCGTGATCAGTGCATGATAGCCACGTGATCAGTGCATGATCAGTCACCTGATGGGTGTTTGATCATTCACGTGACCTGTACATGGTAGCTACATGATCATTGCATGATCAGCCACGTGAGTAGTGCATGATAGCCACGTGATCACTGCATGATCAGTCACGTGATCAGTGCATGATCAGTCATGTGACCAGTACATGGTAGCTGCGTGATCATGGCATGATCAGCCACGTGAGCAGTGCATGATAGCCACGTGATCAGTGCATGATCAGACACGAGATCAGTGCATGATCAGTCACGTGATCAGTGCATGATCAGCCACGTGATCAGTGCATGATCAGGCACGTGATCAGTGTATGTCAGCCAAGTGATCAGTGCATGATAGCCACGTGATCAGTGCATGATCAGTCACGTGATCAGTGCATGATCAGTTATGTGATCAGTGCATGATCAGCCACGTGATCAGTGCATGATCAGCCACATGATCAGTGCATGATCAATTACGTGATCAGTGCATGATCAGTCACGTGACCAGTACATGGTAGCTACGTGATCATTGCATGATCAGCCACGTGATCAGTGCATGATAGCCACGTGATCAGTGCATGATAGCCACGTGATCAGTGCATGATCAGTCATGTGATACGTGTGTGATCAGCCACGTGATCAGTGCATGATATCCACGTGATCAGTGCATGACAGCCACGTGATCAGTGCATGAGAGCCACGTGATCAGTGCATGATCAGTCACGTGATACATGTGTGATCAGCCACGTGATCAGTGCATGATGAGCCACGTGATCAGTGCAGGATCAATTACGTGATCAGTGCATGATCAGTCACGTGACCAGTACATGGTTGCTACGTGATCGTTGCATGATCAGCCACCTGAGCAGAGCATGATAGCCACGTGATCAGTGCATGATCAGTCACGTGATCAGTACATGATCAGTCACGTGAACAGTGCATGATCATTTACGTGATCTTGCATGATCAGTCACGTGACCAGTATATGGTTGCTACGTGATCATTCCATGACGAGCCACGTGAGCAGTGCATGATAGCCACGTGATGTGTGCATGAGTTACGTGAGCAGAGTATGATCAGCCACGTGATCAGTGCATGAGTGCCACGTGATCAGTGCATGATATGTAACGTGACAGGTGTGTGATCAGCCACGTGAACAGTGCATGTTCAGCCACGTGATCAGTGCATGATAGCCACGTGATCAGTGCATGATCAGTTACGTGAGCAGTGTATGATCAGCCACGTGATCAGTGCATGGTCAGACACGTGAACAGTGTATGATCAGCCACGTGATCAGTGCATGATCATCACGTGATCAGTGTATGATCAGCCACGTGAACAGTGCATGCTCAGTCACGTGATCTGGGCCTGCTGAGCTGCGTGATTACTGTCTGCTCATCTGCTTGACAATTGCCAGCTGAGCTGCACGATTCCTGCCTGTCATCTGCTTGACAATTGCCAGCTGTGCTGCGTAATTCCTGCCTGCTCAGCTGCTTGATTATTGCCAGCTGAGCAGCATGATTCCTCACACCTGAGTTCCATGATTATTGCCTGCTGACTGTTTGATTCGTGCCTACTCAGCTCTTTGTTTATTGCCTCCAGAGGCACATGATCAGTGTATGATAGCAAACATGATCAGCGCATGATCAGTCACATGATCAGCGCCATTAAGTCACGTGATCACTACATGATAGTCATGTGATCAGTCCATGCTCAGTCACGGTATCAGTGCATGATCAGCCACGTGATCAGTGCATGATCTGTCACAAGATTAGTGTATGATCATCCACGTGATCAGTGCATGGGCAGTCATGTGATCAGTGCATGATATAGACGTGATCAGTGCATGATCAGTCTCGTGATCAGTGCATGATAGCCACGTGATCAGTGCATGATCAGTCACCTGATGGGTGTATGATCATTCACGTGACCTGTACATGGTAGCTACATGATCATTGCATGATCAGCCACGTGAGTAGTTCATGATAGCCACGCGATCACTGCATGATCAGTCACGTGATCAGTGCATGATCAGTCATGTGACCAGTACATGGTAGCTGCGTGATCATGGCATGATCAGCCACGTGAGCAGTGCATGATAGCCACGTGATCAGTGCATGATCAGACACGTGATCAGTGCATGATCAGTCACGTGATCAGTGCATGATCAGCCACGTGATCAGTGCATGATCAGGCACGTGATCAGTGTATGTCAGCCACGTGATCAGTGCATGATAGCCACGTGATCAGTGCATGATCAGTCACGTGATCAGTGCATGATCAGTTACGTGATCAGTGCATGATCAGCCACGTGATCAGTGCATGATCAGCCACGTGATCAGTGCATGATCAATTACGTGATCAGTGCATGATCAGTCACGTGACCAGTACATGATAGCTACGTGATCAGTGCATGATCAGCCACGTGATCAGTGCATGATAGCCACGTGATCAGTGCATGATAGCCACGTGATCAGTGCATGATCAGTCACGTGATACGTGTGTGATCAGCCACGTGATCAGTGCATGATAGCCACGTGATCAGTGCATGACAGCCACGTGATCAGTGCATGATCAGCACGTGATCAGTGCATGATCAGTCACGTGATACATGTGTGATCAGCCACGTGATCAGTGCATGATCAGCCACGTGATCAGTGCATGATCAGTTACGTGATCAGTGCATGATCAGTCACGTGATCAGTGCATGGTTGCGTGATCAGTGCATGATCAGCCACGTGATCAGTGCATGATAGCCACGTGATCAGTGCATGATCAGTCACGTGATCAGTGCATGATCAGCCACGTGAACAGTGCATGCTCAGTCACGTGATCTGGGCCTGCTGAGCTGCGTGATTACTGTCTGCTCATCTGCTTGACAATTGCCAGCTGAGCTGCACGATTCCTGCCTGTCATCTGCTTGACAATTGCCAGCTGTGCTGCGTAATTCCTGCCTGCTCAGCTGCTTGATTATTGCCAGCTGAGCAGCATGATTCCTCACACCTGAGTTCCATGATTATTGCCTGCTGACTGATTCGTGCCTACTCAGCTCTTTGTTTATTGCCTCCAGAGGCACATGATCAGTGTATGATAGCAAACATGATCAGTGCATGATCAGTCACATGATCAGCGCCATTAAGTCACGTGATCACTACATGATAGTCATGTGATCAGTCCATGCTCAGTCACGGTATCAGTGCATGATCAGCCACGTGATCAGTGCATGATCTGTCACATGATTAGTGTATGATCATCCACGTGATCAGTGCATGGGCAGTCATGTGATCAGTGCATGATATAGACGTGATCAGTGCATGATCAGTCTCGTGATCAGTGCATGATAGCCACGTGATCAGTGCATGATCAGCCACGTGATCAGTGCATGATAGCCACGTGATCAGTGCATGATCAGTCACGTGATCATGTGTGATCAGCCACGTGATCAGTGCATGATGAGCCACGTGATCAGTGCATGATCAATTACGTGATCAGTGCATGATCAGTCACGTGACCAGTACATGGTTGCTACGTGATCGTGCATGATCAGCCACGTGAGCAGTGCATGATAGCCACGTGATCAGTGCATGATCAGTCACGTGATCAGTGCATGATCAGTCACGTGATCAGTGCATGATCATTTACGTGATCAGTGCATGATCAGTCACGTGACCAGTATATGGTAGCTACGTGATCATTCCATGACGAGCCACGTGAGCAGTGCATGATAGCCACGTGATGTGTGCATGAGTTACGTGAGCAGAGTATGATCAGCCACGTGATCAGTGCATGAGTGCCACGTGATCAGTGCATGATATGTCACGTGACAGGTGTGTGATCAGCCACGTGAACAGTGCATGTTCAGCCACGTGATCAGTGCATGATAGCCACGTGATCAGTGCATGATCAGTTACGTGAGCAGTGTATGATCAGCCACGTGATCAGTGCATGGTCAGACACGTGAACAGTGTATGATCAGCCACGTGATCAGTGCATGATATCCAAGTGATCAGTGCATGATCATCACGTGATCAGTGTATGATCAGCCACGTGAACAGTGCATGCTCAGTCACGTGATCTGGGCCTGCTGAGCTGCGTGATTACTGTCTGCTCATCTGCTTGACAATTGCCAGCTGAGCTGCACGATTCCTGCCTGCTCAGCTGCTTGATTATTGCCAGCTGAGCAGCATGATTCCTCACACCTGAGTTCCATGATTATTGCCTGCTGACTGTTTGATTCGTGCCTACTCAGCTCTTTGTTTATTGCCTCCAGAGGCACATGATCAGTGTATGATAGCAAACATGATCAGTGCATGATCAGTCACATGATCAGCGCCATTAAGTCACGTGATCACTACATGATAGTCATGTGATCAGTCCATGCTCAGTCACGGTATCAGTGCATGATCAGCCACGTGATCAGTGCATGATCAGTCACGTGATCAGTGCATGATCAGTCATGTGATCAGTGCATGATCAGCCACGTGATCAGTGCATGATCAGCCACGTGATCAGTGCATGATCAGTCACGTGATCAGTGCATGATCAGTCACGTGACCAGTACATGGTAGCTACATGATCATTGCATGATCAGCCACGTGATCAGTGCATGATAGCCACGTGATCAGTGCATGATAGCCACGTGATCAGTGCATGATCAGTCATGTGATACGTGTGTGATCAGCCACGTGATCAGTGCATGATATCCACGTGATCAGTGCATGACAGCCACGTGATCAGTGCATGAGAGCCACGTGATCAGTGCATGATCAGTCACGTGATACATGTGTGATCAGCCACGTGATCAGTGCATGATGAGCCACGTGATCAGTGCAGGATCAATTACGTGATCAGTGCATGATCAGTCACGTGACCAGTACATGGTTGCTACGTGATCGTTGCATGATCAGCCACGTGAGCAGAGCATGATAGCCACGTGATCAGTGCATGATCAGTCACGTGATCAGTACATGATCAGTCACGTGAACAGTGCATGATCATTTACGTGATCAGTGCATGATCAGTCACGTGACCAGTATATGGTGCTACGTGATCATTCCATGACGAGCCACGTGAGCAGTGCATGATAGCCACGTGATGTGTGCATGAGTTACGTGAGCAGAGTATGATCAGCCACGTGATCAGTGCATGAGTGCCACGTGATCAGTGCATGATATGTCACGTGACAGGTGTGTGATCAGCCACGTGAACAGTGCATGTTCAGCCACGTGATCAGTGCATGATAGCCACGTGATCAGTGCATGATCAGTTACGTGAGCAGTGTATGATCAGCCACGTGATCAGTGCATGGTCAGACACGTGAACAGTGTATGATCAGCCACGTGATCAGTGCATGATCATCACGTGATCAGTGTATGATCAGCCACGTGAACAGTGCATGCTCAGTCACGTGATCTGGGCCTGCTGAGCTGCGTGATTACTGTCTGCTCATCTGCTTGACAATTGCCAGCTGAGCTGCACGATTCCTGCCTGTCATCTGCTTGACAATTGCCAGCTGTGCTGCGTAATTCCTGCCTGCTCAGCTGCTTGATTATTGCCAGCTGAGCAGCATGATTCCTCACACCTGAGTTCCATGATTATTGCCTGCTGACTGTTTGATTCGTGCCTACTCAGCTCTTTGTTTATTGCCTCCAGAGGCACATGATCAGTGTATGATAGCAAACATGATCAGCGCATGATCAGTCACATGATCACTACATGATAGTCATGTGATCAGTCCATGCTCAGTCACGGTATCAGTGCATGATCAGCCACGTGATCAGTGCATGATCTGTCACATGATTAGTGTATGATCATCCACGTGATCAGTGCATGGGCAGTCATGTGATCAGTGCATGATATAGACGTGATCAGTGCATGATCAGTCTCGTGATCAGTGCATGATAGCCACGTGATCAGTGCATGATCAGTCACCTGATGGGTGTATGATCATTCACGTGACCTGTACATGGTAGCTACATGATCATTGCATGATCAGCCACGTGAGTAGTGCATGATAGCCACGTGATCAGTGCATGATCAGTCACGTGATCAGTGCATGATCAGTCACGTGATCAGTGCATGATCAGCCACGTGATCAGTGCATGATCAGCCACGTGATCAGTGCATGATCAGCCACGTGATCAGTGCATGATAGCCACGTGATCAGTGCATGATCAGTCACGTGATCAGTGCATGATCAGTCACGTGATCAGTGCATGATCAGCCACGTGATCAGTGCATGATCAGCCACGTGATCAGTGCATGATCAGTTACGTGATCAGTGCATGATCAGTCACGTGATCAGTGCATGATAGCCACGTGATCAGTGCATGATCAGCCACGTGATCAGTGCATGATAGCCACGTGATCAGTGCATGATCAGCCACGTGATCAGTGCATGATCAGCCACGTGATCAGTGCATGCTCAGTCACGTGATCAGTGCCTGCTGAGCTGCGTGATTACTGTCTGCTCATCTGCTTGACAATTGCCAGCTGAGCTGCACGATTCCTGCATGCTCAGCTGCTTGATTATTGCCAGCTGAGCAGCATGATTCCTCACACCTGTGTTCCATGATTATTGCCTGCTGACTGTTTGATTCGTGCCTACTCAGCTCTTTGTTTATTGCCTCCAGAGGCACATGATCAGTGTATGATAGCAAACATGATCAGTGCATGATCAGTCACATGATCAGTGCATTAAGTCACGTGATCAGTGCATGATAGTCATGTGATCAGTCCATGATCAGTCACGTATCAGTGCATGATCAGCCACGTGATCAGTGCATGATCTGTCACGTGATCAGTGTATGATCAGCCACGTGATCAGTGCATGGGCAGTCATGTGATCAGTGCATGATATAGACGTGATCAGTGCATGATCAGTCACGTGATCAGTGCATGATAGCCACGTGATCAGTGCATGATCAGTCACCTGATCAGTGTATGATCATTCACGTGACCTGTACATGGTAGCTACATGATCATTGCATGATCAGCCACGTGAGTAGTGCATGATAGCCACGTGATCAGTGCATGATCAGTCACGTGATCAGTGCATGATCAGTCATGTGACCAGTACATGGTAGCTGCGTGATCATGCATGATCAGCCACGTGATCAGTGCATGATAGCCACGTGATCAGTGCATGATCAGTCACGTGATCAGTGCATGATCAGTCACGTGATCAGTGCATGATCAGCCACGTGATCAGTGCATGATCAGCCACGTGATCAGTGCATGATCAATTACGTGATCAGTGCATGATCAGTCACGTGATCAGTGCATGATAGCTACGTGATCATTGCATGATCAGCCACGTGATCAGTGCATGATAGCCACGTGATCAGTGCATGATAGCCACGTGATCAGTGCATGATCAGTCACGTGATCAGTGCATGATCAGTCATGTGATCAGTACATGGTAGCTGCGTGATCATGCATGATCAGCCACGTGATCAGTGCATGATAGCCACGTGATCAGTGCATGATCAGTCACGTGATCAGTGCATGATCAGTCACGTGATCAGTGCATGATCAGCCACGTGATCAGTGCATGATCAGTCACGTGATCAGTGCATGATCAGCCACGTGATCAGTGCATGATAGCCACGTGATCAGTGCATGATCAGTCACGTGATCAGTGCATGATCAGCTATGTGATCAGTGCATGATCAGCCACGTGATCAGTGCATGATCAGCCACGTGATCAGTGCATGATCAGTTACGTGATCAGTGCATGATCAGTCACGTGACCAGTACATGGTAGCTACGTGATCATTGCATGATCAGCCACGTGATCAGTGCATGATAGCCACGTGATCAGTGCATGATAGCCACGTGATCAGTGCATGATCAGTCATGTGATACGTGTGTGATCAGCCACGTGATCAGTGCATGATATCCACGTGATCAGTGCATGACAGCCACGTGATCAGTGCATGAGAGCCACGTGATCAGTGCATGATCAGTCACGTGATACATGTGTGATCAGCCACGTGATCAGTGCATGATGAGCCACGTGATCAGTGCAGGATCAATTACGTGATCAGTGCATGATCAGTCACGTGACCAGTACATGGTTGCTACGTGATCGTTGCATGATCAGCCACGTGAGCAGAGCATGATAGCCACGTGATCAGTGCATGATCAGTCACGTGATCAGTACATGATCAGTCACGTGAACAGTGCATGATCATTTACGTGATCTGTGCATGATCAGTCACGTGACCAGTATATGGTAGCTACGTGATCATTCCATGACGAGCCACGTGAGCAGTGCATGATAGCCACGTGATGTGTGCATGAGTTACGTGAGCAGAGTATGATCAGCCACGTGATCAGTGCATGAGTGCCACGTGATCAGTGCATGATAGCCACGTGATCAGTGCATGATCAGTTACGTGAGCAGTGTATGATCAGCCACGTGATCAGTGCATGGTCAGACACGTGAACAGTGTATGATCAGCCACGTGATCAGTGCATGATATCCAAGTGATCAGTGCATGATCATCACGTGATCAGTGTATGATCAGCCACGTGAACAGTGCATGCTCAGTCACGTGATCTGGGCCTGCTGAGCTGCGTGATTACTGTCTGCTCATCTGCTTGACAATTGCCAGCTGAGCTGCACGATTCCTGCCTGTCATCTGCTTGACAATTGCCAGCTGTGCTGCGTAATTCCTGCCTGCTCAGCTGCTTGATTATTGCCAGCTGAGCAGCATGATTCCTCACAGCTGAGTTCCATGATTATTGCCTGCTGACTGTTTGATTCGTGCCTACTCAGCTCTTTGTTTATTGCCTCCAGAGGCACATGATCAGTGTATGATAGCAAACATGATCAGCGCATGATCAGTCACATGATCAGCGCCATTAAGTCACGTGATCACTACATGATAGTCATGTGATCAGTCCATGCTCAGTCACGGTATCAGTGCATGATCAGCCACGTGATCAGTGCATGATCTGTCACAAGATTAGTGTATGATCATCCACGTGATCAGTGCATGGGCAGTCATGTGATCAGTGCATGATATAGACGTGATCAGTGCATGATCAGTCTCGTGATCAGTGCATGATAGCCACGTGATCAGTGCATGATCAGTCACCTGATGGGTGTATGATCATTCACGTGACCTGTACATGGTAGCTACATGATCATTGCATGATCAGCCACGTGAGTAGTGCATGATAGCCACGTGATCACTGCATGATCAGTCACGTGATCAGTGCATGATCAGTCATGTGACCAGTACATGGTAGCTGCGTGATCATGGCATGATCAGCCACGTGAGCAGTGCATGATAGCCACGTGATCAGTGCATGATCAGACACGTGATCAGTGCATGATCAGTCACGTGATCAGTGCATGATCAGCCACGTGATCAGTGCATGATCAGGCACGTGATCAGTGTATGTCAGCCACGTGATCAGTGCATGATAGCCACGTGATCAGTGCATGATCAGTCACGTGATCAGTGCATGATCAGTCACGTGATCAGTGCATGATCAGCCACGTGATCAGTGCATGATCAGCCACGTGATCAGTGCATGATCAATTACGTGATCAGTGCATGATCAGTCACGTGACCAGTACATGATAGCTACGTGATCAGTGCATGATCAGCCACGTGATCAGTGCATGATAGCCACGTGATCAGTGCATGATAGCCACGTGATCAGTGCATGATCAGTCACGTGATCGTGTGTGATCAGCCACGTGATCAGTGCATGATATCCACGTGATCAGTGCATGACAGCCACGTGATCAGTGCATGAGAGCCACGTGATCAGTGCATGATCAGTCACGTGATCATGTGTGATCAGCCACGTGATCAGTGCATGATCAGCCACGTGATCAGTGCATGATCAATTACGTGATCAGTGCATGATCAGTCACGTGATCAGTGCATGGTTGCTACGTGATCAGTGCATGATCAGCCACGTGATCAGTGCATGATAGCCACGTGATCAGTGCATGATCAGCCACGTGATCAGTGCATGATATCCACGTGATCAGTGCATGATCATCACGTGATCAGTGTATGATCAGCCACGTGAACAGTGCATGCTCAGTCACGTGATCAGGGCCTGCTGAGCTGCGTGATTACTGTCTGCTCATCTGCTTGACAATTGCCAGCTGAGCTGCACGATTCCTGCCTGCTCAGCTGCTTGATTATTGCCAGCTGAGCAGCATGATTCCTCACACCTGAGTTCCATGATTATTGCCAGCTGACTGATTGATTCGTGCCTACTCAGCTCTTTGTTTATTGCCTCCAGAGGCACATGATCAGTGTATGATAGCAAACATGATCAGTGCATGATCAGTCACATGATCAGTGCCATTAAGTCACGTGATCACTGCATGATCAGTCACGTGATCAGTGCATGATCAGTCACGTGATCAGTGCATGATAGCCACGTGATCATGCATGATCAGCCACGTGATCAGTGCATGATAGCCACGTGATCAGTGCATGATCAGTCACGTGATCAGTGCATGATCAGTCACGTGATCAGTGCATGATCAGCCACGTGATCAGTGCATGATCAGTCACGTGATCAGTGCATGATCATCCACGTGATCAGTGCATGGGCAGTCACGTGATCAGTGCATGATATAGACGTGATCAGTGCATGATCAGTCACGTGATCAGTGCATGATAGCCACGTGATCAGTGCATGATCAGTCACGTGATCAGTGCATGATCAGTCACGTGACCAGTACATGGTAGCTACATGATCATTGCATGATCAGCCACGTGAGTAGTGCATGATAGCCACGTGATCAGTGCATGATCAGTCACGTGATCAGTGCATGATCAGTCATGTGATCAGTACATGATAGCTGCGTGATCATGCATGATCAGCCACGTGATCAGTGCATGATAGCCACGTGATCAGTGCATGATCAGTCACGTGATCAGTGCATGATCAGTCACGTGATCAGTGCATGATCAGCCACGTGATCAGTGCATGATCAGGCACGTGATCAGTGCATGTCAGCCACGTGATCAGTGCATGATAGCCACGTGATCAGTGCATGATCAGTCACGTGATCAGTGCATGATCAGTCACGTGATCAGTGCATGATCAGCCACGTGATCAGTGCATGATCAGCCACGTGATCAGTGCATGATCAATTACGTGATCAGTGCATGATCAGTCACGTGACCAGTACATGGTAGCTACGTGATCATTGCATGATCAGCCACGTGATCAGTGCATGATAGCCACGTGATCAGTGCATGATAGCCACGTGATCAGTGCATGATCAGTCATGTGATACGTGTGTGATCAGCCACGTGATCAGTGCATGATATCCACGTGATCAGTGCATGACAGCCACGTGATCAGTGCATGAGAGCCACGTGATCAGTGCATGATCAGTCACGTGATACATGTGTGATCAGCCACGTGATCAGTGCATGATGAGCCACGTGATCAGTGCAGGATCAATTACGTGATCAGTGCATGATCAGTCACGTGACCAGTACATGGTTGCTACGTGATCGTTGCATGATCAGCCACGTGAGCAGTGCATGATAGCCACGTGATCAGTGCATGATCAGTCACGTGATCAGTACATGATCAGTCACGTGAACAGTGCATGATCATTTACGTGATCTTTGCATGATCAGTCACGTGACCAGTATATGGTTGCTACGTGATCATTCCATGATCAGCCACGTGAGCAGTGCATGATAGCCACGTGATGTGTGCATGAGTTACGTGAGCAGAGTATGATCAGCCACGTGATCAGTGCATGAGTGCCACGTGATCAGTGCATGATATGTCACGTGACAGGTGTGTGATCAGCCACGTGAACAGTGCATGTTCAGCCACGTGATCAGTGCATGATAGCCACGTGATCAGTGCATGATCAGTTACGTGAGCAGTGTATGATCAGCCACGTGATCAGTGCATGGTCAGACACGTGAACAGTGTATGATCAGCCACGTGATCAGTGCATGATATCCAAGTGATCAGTGCATGATCATCACGTGATCAGTGTATGATCAGCCACGTGAACAGTGCATGCTCAGTCACGTGATCTGGGCCTGCTGAGCTGCGTGATTACTGTCTGCTCATCTGCTTGACAATTGCCAGCTGAGCTGCACGATTCCTGCCTGTCATCTGCTTGACAATTGCCAGCTGTGCTGCGTAATTCCTGCCTGCTCAGCTGCTTGATTATTGCCAGCTGAGCAGCATGATTCCTCACACCTGAGTTCCATGATTATTGCCTGCTGACTGTTTGATTCGTGCCTACTCAGCTCTTTGTTTATTGCCTCCAGAGGCACATGATCAGTGTATGATAGCAAACATGATCAGCGCATGATCAGTCACATGATCAGCGCCATTAAGTCACGTGATCACTACATGATAGTCATGTGATCAGTCCATGCTCAGTCACGGTATCAGTGCATGATCAGCCACGTGATCAGTGCATGATCTGTCACAAGATCAGTGTATGATCATCCACGTGATCAGTGCATGATCAGTCACGTGATCAGTGCATGATCAGCCACGTGATCAGTGCATGATCAGTCACCTGATGGGTGCATGATCATTCACGTGACCTGTACATGGTAGCTACATGATCATTGCATGATCAGCCACGTGAGTAGTGCATGATAGCCACGTGATCAGTGCATGATCAGTCACGTGATCAGTGCATGATCAGTCATGTGACCAGTACATGGTAGCTGCGTGATCATGCATGATCAGCCACGTGATCAGTGCATGATAGCCACGTGATCAGTGCATGATCAGCCACGTGATCAGTGCATGATCAGTCACGTGATCAGTGCATGATCAGCCACGTGATCAGTGCATGATATCCAATGATCAGTGCATGATCATCACGTGATCAGTGCATGATCAGCCACGTGATCAGTGCATGCTCAGTCACGTGATCAGGGCCTGCTGAGCTGCGTGATTACTGTCTGCTCATCTGCTTGACAATTGCCAGCTGAGCTGCACGATTCCTGCCTGATCAGCTGCTTGATTATTGCCAGCTGAGCAGCATGATTCCTCACACCTGTGTTCCATGATTATTGCCTGCTGACTGTTTGATTCGTGCCTACTCAGCTCTTTGTTTATTGCCTCCAGAGGCACATGATCAGTGTATGATAGCAAACATGATCAGTGCATGATCAGTCACATGATCAGCGCCATTAAGTCACGTGATCACTACATGATAGTCATGTGATCAGTCCATGCTCAGTCACGGTGATCAGTGCATGATCAGCCACGTGATCAGTGCATGATCTGTCACATGATCAGTGTATGATCATCCACGTGATCAGTGCATGGGCAGTCATGTGATCAGTGCATGATATAGACGTGATCAGTGCATGATCAGTCACGTGATCAGTGCATGATAGCCACGTGATCAGTGCATGATCAGTCACCTGATGGGTGTATGATCATTCACGTGACCTGTACATGGTAGCTACATGATCATTGCATGATCAGCCACGTGAGTAGTGCATGATAGCCACGTGATCAGTGCATGATCAGTCACGTGATCAGTGCATGATCAGTCATGTGACCAGTACATGGTAGCTGCGTGATCATGCATGATCAGCCACGTGAGCAGTGCATGATAGCCACGTGATCAGTGCATGATCAGTCACGTGATCAGTGCATGATCAGTCACGTGATCAGTGCATGATCAGCCACGTGATCAGTGCATGATCAGTCACGTGATCAGTGTATGATCAGCCACGTGATCAGTGCATGATAGCCACGTGATCAGTGCATGATCAGTCACGTGATCAGTGCATGATCAGTCACGTGATCAGTGCATGATCAGCCACGTGATCAGTGCATGATCAGCCACGTGATCAGTGCATGATCAGCCACGTGATCAGTGCATGATCAGTCACGTGATCAGTGCATGATAGCACGTGATCAGTGCATGATCAGCCACGTGATCAGTGCATGATAGCCACGTGATCAGTGCATGATCAGTCACGTGATCAGTGTATGATCAGCCACGTGAACAGTGCATGCTCAGTCACGTGATCTGGGCCTGCTGAGCTGCGTGATTACTGTCTGCTCATCTGCTTGACAATTGCCAGCTGAGCTGCACGATTCCTGCCTGCTCAGCTGCTTGATTATTGCCAGCTGAGCAGCATGATTCCTCACACCTGTGTTCCATGATTATTGCCTGCTGACTGTTTGATTCGTGCCTACTCAGCTCTTTGTTTATTGCCTCCAGAGGCACATGATCAGTGTATGATAGCAAACATGATCAGCGCATGATCAGTCACATGATCAGCGCCATTAAGTCACGTGATCACTACATGATAGTCATGTGATCAGTCCATGCTCAGTCACGGTATCAGTGCATGATCAGCCACGTGATCAGTGCATGATCTGTCACAAGATTAGTGTATGATCATCCACGTGATCAGTGCATGGGCAGTCATGTGATCAGTGCATGATATAGACGTGATCAGTGCATGATCAGTCTCGTGATCAGTGCATGATAGCCACGTGATCAGTGCATGATCAGTCACCTGATGGGTGTATGATCATTCACGTGACCTGTACATGGTAGCTACATGATCATTGCATGATCAGCCACGTGAGTAGTGCATGATAGCCACGTGATCAGTGCATGATCAGTCACGTGATCAGTGCATGATCAGTCATGTGACCAGTACATGGTAGCTGCGTGATCATGCATGATCAGCCACGTGATCAGTGCATGATAGCCACGTGATCAGTGCATGATCAGTCACGTGATCAGTGCATGATCAGTCACGTGATCAGTGCATGATCAGCCACGTGATCAGTGCATGATCAGCCACGTGATCAGTGCATGATCAATCACGTGATCAGTGCATGATCAGTCACGTGACCAGTACATGGTAGCTACGTGATCAGTGCATGATCAGCCACGTGATCAGTGCATGATAGCCACGTGATCAGTGCATGATCAGTCATGTGATACGTGTGTGATCAGCCACGTGATCAGTGCATGATATCCACGTGATCAGTGCATGACAGCCACGTGATCAGTGCATGAGAGCCACGTGATCAGTGCATGATCAGTCACGTGATACATGTGTGATCAGCCACGTGATCAGTGCATGATGAGCCACGTGATCAGTGCAGGATCAATTACGTGATCAGTGCATGATCAGTCACGTGACCAGTACATGGTTGCTACGTGATCGTTGCATGATCAGCCACGTGAGCAGAGCATGATAGCCACGTGATCAGTGCATGATCAGTCACGTGATCAGTACATGATCAGTCACGTGAACAGTGCATGATCATTTACGTGATCTTGCATGATCAGTCACGTGACCAGTATATGGTTGCTACGTGATCATTCCATGACGAGCCACGTGAGCAGTGCATGATAGCCACGTGATGTGTGCATGAGTTACGTGAGCAGAGTATGATCAGCCACGTGATCAGTGCATGAGTGCCACGTGATCAGTGCATGATATGTCACGTGACAGGTGTGTGATCAGCCACGTGAACAGTGCATGTTCAGCCACGTGATCAGTGCATGATAGCCACGTGATCAGTGCATGATCAGTTACGTGAGCAGTGTATGATCAGCCACGTGATCAGTGCATGGTCAGACACGTGAACAGTGTATGATCAGCCACGTGATCAGTGCATGATATCCAAGTGATCAGTGCATGATCATCACGTGATCAGTGTATGATCAGCCACGTGAACAGTGCATGCTCAGTCACGTGATCTGGGCCTGCTGAGCTGCGTGATTACTGTCTGCTCATCTGCTTGACAATTGCCAGCTGAGCTGCACGATTCCTGCCTGTCATCTGCTTGACAATTGCCAGCTGTGCTGCGTAATTCCTGCCTGCTCAGCTGCTTGATTATTGCCAGCTGAGCAGCATGATTCCTCACACCTGAGTTCCATGATTATTGCCTGCTGACTGTTTGATTCGTGCCTACTCAGCTCTTTGTTTATTGCCTCCAGAGGCACATGATCAGTGTATGATAGCAAACATGATCAGCGCATGATCAGTCACATGATCAGCGCCATTAAGTCACGTGATCACTACATGATAGTCATGTGATCAGTCCATGCTCAGTCACGGTATCAGTGCATGATCAGCCACGTGATCAGTGCATGATCTGTCACATGATTAGTGTATGATCATCCACGTGATCAGTGCATGATCAGTCATGTGATCAGTGCATGATCAGCCACGTGATCAGTGCATGATCAGTCACCTGATGGGTGTATGATCATTCACGTGACCTGTACATGGTAGCTACATGATCATTGCATGATCAGCCACGTGAGTAGTGCATGATAGCCACGTGATCAGTGCATGATCAGTCACGTGATCAGTGCATGATCAGTCATGTGACCAGTACATGGTAGCTGCGTGATCATGCATGATCAGCCACGTGAGCAGTGCATGATAGCCACGTGATCAGTGCATGATCAGCCACGTGATCAGTGCATGATCAGTCACGTGATCAGTGCATGATCAGCCACGTGATCAGTGCATGATAGCCACGTGATCAGTGCATGATCATCACGTGATCAGTGCATGATCAGCCACGTGATCAGTGCATGATCAGTCACGTGATCAGTGCCTGCTGAGCTGCGTGATTACTGTCTGCTCATCTGCTTGACAATTGCCAGCTGAGCTGCACGATTCCTGCCTGCTCAGCTGCTTGATTATTGCCAGCTGAGCAGCATGATTCCTCACACCTGTGTTCCATGATTATTGCCTGCTGACTGTTTGATTCGTGCCTACTCAGCTCTTTGTTTATTGCCTCCAGAGGCACATGATCAGTGTATGATAGCAAACATGATCAGTGCATGATCAGTCACATGATCAGTGCATTAAGTCACGTGATCAGTACATGATAGTCATGTGATCAGTCCATGATCAGTCACGTATCAGTGCATGATCAGCCACGTGATCAGTGCATGATCAGTCACGTGATCAGTGTATGATCAGCCACGTGATCAGTGCATGGGCAGTCATGTGATCAGTGCATGATATAGACGTGATCAGTGCATGATCAGTCACGTGATCAGTGCATGATAGCCACGTGATCAGTGCATGATCAGTCACGTGATGGGTGTATGATCATTCACGTGACCAGTACATGGTAGCTACATGATCATTGCATGATCAGCCACGTGAGTAGTGCATGATAGCCACGTGATCAGTGCATGATCAGTCACGTGATCAGTGCATGATCAGTCATGTGACCAGTACATGGTAGCTGCGTGATCATGCATGATCAGCCACGTGAGCAGTGCATGATAGCCACGTGATCAGTGCATGATCAGTCACGTGATCAGTGCATGATCAGTCACGTGATCAGTGCATGATCAGCCACGTGATCAGTGCATGATCAGTCACGTGATCAGTGTATGATCAGCCACGTGATCAGTGCATGATAGCCACGTGATCAGTGCATGATCAGTCACGTGATCAGTGCATGATCAGTCACGTGATCAGTGCATGATCAGCCACGTGATCAGTGCATGATCAGCCACGTGATCAGTGCATGATCAGTTACGTGATCAGTGCATGATCAGTCACGTGATCAGTGCATGATAGCCACGTGATCAGTGCATGATCAGCCACGTGATCAGTGCATGATAGCCACGTGATCAGTGCATGATCAGTCACGTGATCAGTGCATGATCAGCCACGTGAACAGTGCATGCTCAGTCACGTGATCAGGGCCTGCTGAGCTGCGTGATTACTGTCTGCTCATCTGCTTGACAATTGCCAGCTGAGCTGCACGATTCCTGCCTGCTCAGCTGCTTGATTATTGCCAGCTGAGCAGCATGATTCCTCACACCTGTGTTCCATGATTATTGCCTGCTGACTGTTTGATTCGTGCCTACTCAGCTCTTTGTTTATTGCCTCCAGAGGCACATGATCAGTGTATGATAGCAAACATGATCAGCGCATGATCAGTCACATGATCAGCGCCATTAAGTCACGTGATCACTACATGATAGTCATGTGATCAGTCCATGCTCAGTCACGGTATCAGTGCATGATCAGCCACGTGATCAGTGCATGATCTGTCACAAGATTAGTGTATGATCATCCACGTGATCAGTGCATGGGCAGTCATGTGATCAGTGCATGATATAGACGTGAACAGTGCATGATCAGTCACGTGATCAGTGCATGATAGCCACGTGATCAGTGCATGATCAGTCACCTGATGGGTGTATGATCATTCACGTGACCTGTACATGGTAGCTACATGATCATTGCATGATCAGCCACGTGAGTAGTGCATGATAGCCACGTGATCAGTGCATGATCAGTCACGTGATCAGTGCATGATCAGTCATGTGACCAGTGCATGGTAGCTGCGTGATCATGCATGATCAGCCACGTGATCAGTGCATGATAGCCACGTGATCAGTGCATGATCAGTCACGTGATCAGTGCATGATCAGTCACGTGATCAGTGCATGATCAGCCACGTGATCAGTGCATGATCAGCCACGTGATCAGTGCATGATCAATTACGTGATCAGTGCATGATCAGTCACGTGATCAGTGCATGGTAGCTACGTGATCAGTGCATGATCAGCCACGTGATCAGTGCATGATAGCCACGTGATCAGTGCATGATCAGTCATGTGATACGTGTGTGATCAGCCACGTGATCAGTGCATGATATCCACGTGATCAGTGCATGACAGCCACGTGATCAGTGCATGAGAGCCACGTGATCAGTGCATGATCAGTCACGTGATACATGTGTGATCAGCCACGTGATCAGTGCATGATGAGCCACGTGATCAGTGCATGATCAATTACGTGATCAGTGCATGATCAGTCACGTGACCAGTACATGGTTGCTACGTGATCGTTGCATGATCAGCCACGTGAGCAGTGCATGATAGCCACGTGATCAGTGCATGATCAGTCACGTGATCAGTACATGATCAGTCACGTGAACAGTGCATGATCATTTACGTGATCTGTGCATGATCAGTCACGTGACCAGTATATGGTGCTACGTGATCATTCCATGACGAGCCACGTGAGCAGTGCATGATAGCCACGTGATGTGTGCATGAGTTACGTGAGCAGAGTATGATCAGCCACGTGATCAGTGCATGAGTGCCACGTGATCAGTGCATGATATGTCACGTGACAGGTGTGTGATCAGCCACGTGAACAGTGCATGTTCAGCCACGTGATCAGTGCATGATAGCCACGTGATCAGTGCATGATCAGTTACGTGAGCAGTGTATGATCAGCCACGTGATCAGTGCATGGTCAGACACGTGAACAGTGTATGATCAGCCACGTGATCAGTGCATGATATCCAAGTGATCAGTGCATGATCATCACGTGATCAGTGTATGATCAGCCACGTGAACAGTGCATGCTCAGTCACGTGATCTGGGCCTGCTGAGCTGCGTGATTACTGTCTGCTCATCTGCTTGACAATTGCCAGCTGAGCTGCACGATTCCTGCCTGTCATCTGCTTGACAATTGCCAGCTGTGCTGCGTAATTCCTGCCTGCTCAGCTGCTTGATTATTGCCAGCTGAGCAGCATGATTCCTCACACCTGAGTTCCATGATTATTGCCTGCTGACTGTTTGATTCGTGCCTACTCAGCTCTTTGTTTATTGCCTCCAGAGGCACATGATCAGTGTATGATAGCAAACATGATCAGCGCATGATCAGTCACATGATCAGCGCCATTAAGTCACGTGATCACTACATGATAGTCATGTGATCAGTCCATGCTCAGTCACGGTATCAGTGCATGATCAGCCACGTGATCAGTGCATGATCTGTCACATGATTAGTGTATGATCATCCACGTGATCAGTGCATGATCAGTCACGTGATCAGTGCATGATCAGCCACGTGATCAGTGCATGATCAGTCACCTGATGGGTGTATGATCATTCACGTGACCTGTACATGGTAGCTACATGATCATTGCATGATCAGCCACGTGAGTAGTGCATGATAGCCACGTGATCAGTGCATGATCAGTCACGTGATCAGTGCATGATCAGTCATGTGACCAGTACATGGTAGCTGCGTGATCATGCATGATCAGCCACGTGAGCAGTGCATGATAGCCACGTGATCAGTGCATGATCAGCCACGTGATCAGTGCATGATCAGTCACGTGATCAGTGCATGATCAGCCACGTGATCAGTGCATGATAGCCACGTGATCAGTGCATGATCATCACGTGATCAGTGCATGATCAGCCACGTGATCAGTGCATGCTCAGTCACGTGATCAGTGCCTGCTGAGCTGCGTGATTACTGTCTGCTCATCTGCTTGACAATTGCCAGCTGAGCTGCACGATTCCTGCCTGATCAGCTGCTTGATCATTGCCAGCTGAGCAGCATGATTCCTCACACCTGTGTTCCATGATTATTGCCTGCTGACTGTTTGATTCGTGCCTACTCAGCTCTTTGTTTATTGCCTCCAGAGGCACATGATCAGTGTATGATAGCAAACATGATCAGTGCATGATCAGTCACATGATCAGTGCCATTAAGTCACGTGATCACTATGATAGTCATGTGATCAGTCCATGCTCAGTCACGTATCAGTGCATGATCAGCCACGTGATCAGTGCATGATCTGTCACGTGATCAGTGTATGATCATCCACGTGATCAGTGCATGGCAGTCATGTGATCAGTGCATGATATAGACGTGATCAGTGCATGATCAGTCACGTGATCAGTGCATGATAGCCACGTGATCAGTGCATGATCAGTCACGTGATGGGTGTATGATCATTCACGTGACCTGTACATGGTAGCTACATGATCATTGCATGATCAGCCACGTGATAGTGCATGATAGCCACGTGATCAGTGCATGATCAGTCACGTGATCAGTGCATGATCAGTCATGTGACCAGTACATGGTAGCTGCGTGATCATGCATGATCAGCCACGTGATCAGTGCATGATAGCCACGTGATCAGTGCATGATCAGACACGTGATCAGTGCATGATCAGTCACGTGATCAGTGCATGATCAGCCACGTGATCAGTGCATGATCAGTCACGTGATCAGTGTATGATCAGCCACGTGATCAGTGCATGATAGCCACGTGATCAGTGCATGATCAGTCACGTGATCAGTGCATGATCAGTTACGTGATCAGTGCATGATCAGCCACGTGATCAGTGCATGATCAGCCACGTGATCAGTGCATGATCAGCCACGTGATCAGTGCATGATCAGTCACGTGATCAGTGCATGGTAGCACGTGATCAGTGCATGATCAGCCACGTGATCAGTGCATGATAGCCACGTGATCAGTGCATGATCAGTCACGTGATCAGTGCATGATCAGCCACGTGAACAGTGCATGCTCAGTCACGTGATCAGGGCCTGCTGAGCTGCGTGATTACTGTCTGCTCATCTGCTTGACAATTGCCAGCTGAGCTGCACGATTCCTGCCTGCTCAGCTGCTTGATTATTGCCAGCTGAGCAGCATGATTCCTCACACCTGTGTTCCATGATTATTGCCTGCTGACTGTTTGATTCGTGCCTACTCAGCTCTTTGTTTATTGCCTCCAGAGGCACATGATCAGTGTATGATAGCAAACATGATCAGCGCATGATCAGTCACATGATCAGCGCCATTAAGTCACGTGATCACTACATGATAGTCATGTGATCAGTCCATGCTCAGTCACGGTATCAGTGCATGATCAGCCACGTGATCAGTGCATGATCTGTCACAAGATTAGTGTATGATCATCCACGTGATCAGTGCATGGGCAGTCATGTGATCAGTGCATGATATAGACGTGATCAGTGCATGATCAGTCTCGTGATCAGTGCATGATAGCCACGTGATCAGTGCATGATCAGTCACCTGATGGGTGTATGATCATTCACGTGACCTGTACATGGTAGCTACATGATCATTGCATGATCAGCCACGTGAGTAGTGCATGATAGCCACGTGATCAGTGCATGATCAGTCACGTGATCAGTGCATGATCAGTCATGTGACCAGTACATGGTAGCTGCGTGATCATGCATGATCAGCCACGTGATCAGTGCATGATAGCCACGTGATCAGTGCATGATCAGACACGTGATCAGTGCATGATCAGTCACGTGATCAGTGCATGATCAGCCACGTGATCAGTGCATGATCAGCCACGTGATCAGTGCATGATCAATACGTGATCAGTGCATGATCAGTCACGTGATCAGTACATGGTAGCTACGTGATCAGTGCATGATCAGCCACGTGATCAGTGCATGATAGCCACGTGATCAGTGCATGATCAGTCACGTGATACGTGTGTGATCAGCCACGTGATCAGTGCATGATATCCACGTGATCAGTGCATGACAGCCACGTGATCAGTGCATGAGAGCCACGTGATCAGTGCATGATCAGTCACGTGATACATGTGTGATCAGCCACGTGATCAGTGCATGATGAGCCACGTGATCAGTGCATGATCAATTACGTGATCAGTGCATGATCAGTCACGTGACCAGTACATGGTTGCTACGTGATCGTTGCATGATCAGCCACGTGAGCAGAGCATGATAGCCACGTGATCAGTGCATGATCAGTCACGTGATCAGTACATGATCAGTCACGTGAACAGTGCATGATCATTTACGTGATCAGTGCATGATCAGTCACGTGACCAGTATATGGTTGCTACGTGATCATTCCATGACGAGCCACGTGAGCAGTGCATGATAGCCACGTGATGTGTGCATGAGTTACGTGAGCAGAGTATGATCAGCCACGTGATCAGTGCATGAGTGCCACGTGATCAGTGCATGATATGTCACGTGACAGGTGTGTGATCAGCCACGTGAACAGTGCATGTTCAGCCACGTGATCAGTGCATGATAGCCACGTGATCAGTGCATGATCAGTTACGTGAGCAGTGTATGATCAGCCACGTGATCAGTGCATGGTCAGACACGTGAACAGTGTATGATCAGCCACGTGATCAGTGCATGATATCCAAGTGATCAGTGCATGATCATCACGTGATCAGTGTATGATCAGCCACGTGAACAGTGCATGCTCAGTCACGTGATCTGGGCCTGCTGAGCTGCGTGATTACTGTCTGCTCATCTGCTTGACAATTGCCAGCTGAGCTGCACGATTCCTGCCTGTCATCTGCTTGACAATTGCCAGCTGTGCTGCGTAATTCCTGCCTGCTCAGCTGCTTGATTATTGCCAGCTGAGCAGCATGATTCCTCACACCTGAGTTCCATGATTATTGCCTGCTGACTGTTTGATTCGTGCCTACTCAGCTCTTTGTTTATTGCCTCCAGAGGCACATGATCAGTGTATGATAGCAAACATGATCAGCGCATGATCAGTCACATGATCAGCGCCATTAAGTCACGTGATCACTACATGATAGTCATGTGATCAGTCCATGCTCAGTCACGGTATCAGTGCATGATCAGCCACGTGATCAGTGCATGATCTGTCACAAGATTAGTGTATGATCATCCACGTGATCAGTGCATGGGCAGTCATGTGATCAGTGCATGATATAGACGTGATCAGTGCATGATCAGTCTCGTGATCAGTGCATGATAGCCACGTGATCAGTGCATGATCAGTCACCTGATGGGTGTATGATCATTCACGTGACCTGTACATGGTAGCTACATGATCATTGCATGATCAGCCACGTGAGTAGTGCATGATAGCCACGTGATCAGTGCATGATCAGTCACGTGATCAGTGCATGATCAGTCATGTGACCAGTACATGGTAGCTGCGTGATCATGCATGATCAGCCACGTGAGCAGTGCATGATAGCCACGTGATCAGTGCATGATCAGTCACGTGATCAGTGCATGATCAGTCACGTGATCAGTGCATGATCAGCCACGTGATCAGTGCATGATATCCACGTGATCAGTGCATGATAGTCACGTGATCAGTGCATGATCAGCCACGTGATCAGTGCATGATCAGTCACGTGATCAGTGCCTGCTGAGCTGCGTGATTACTGTCTGCTCATCTGCTTGACAATTGCCAGCTGAGCTGCACGATTCCTGCCTGCTCAGCTGCTTGATTATTGCCAGCTGAGCAGCATGATTCCTCACACCTGTGTTCCATGATTATTGCCTGCTGACTGATTCGTGCCTACTCAGCTCTTTGTTTATTGCCTCCAGAGGCACATGATCAGTGCATGATAGCAAACATGATCAGTGCATGATCAGTCACATGATCAGTGCCATGAAGTCACGTGATCAGTACATGATAGTCACGTGATCAGTGCATGATCAGCCACGGTGATCAGTGCATGATCAGCCACGTGATCAGTGCATGATCAGTCACATGATCAGTGTATGATCATCCACGTGATCAGTGCATGGCAGTCATGTGATCAGTGCATGATATAGACGTGATCAGTGCATGATCAGTCACGTGATCAGTGCATGATAGCCACGTGATCAGTGCATGATCAGTTACGTGATCGGTGTATGATCAGTCACGTGACCTGTACATGGTAGCTACATGATCATTGCATGATCAGCCACGTGAGTAGTGCATGATAGCCACGTGATCAGTGCATGATCAGTTACGTGATCAGTGCATGATCAGTCATGTGACCAGTACATGGTAGCTGCGTGATCATGCATGATCAGCCACGTGAGCAGTGCATGATAGCCACGTGATCAGTGCATGATCAGACACGTGATCAGTGCATGATCAGTCACGTGATCAGTGCATGATCAGCCACGTGATCAGTGCATGATCAGGCACGTGATCAGTGCATGATCAGCCACGTGATCAGTGCATGATAGCCACGTGATCAGTGCATGATCAGTCACGTGATCAGTGCATGATCAGTCACGTGATCAGTGCATGATCAGCCACGTGATCAGTGCATGATCAGCCACGTGATCAGTGCATGATCAATTACGTGATCAGTGCATGATCAGTCACGTGACCAGTACATGGTAGCACGTGATCATTGCATGATCAGCCACGTGATCAGTGCATGATAGCCACGTGATCAGTGCATGATCAGTCACGTGATCAGTGTATGATCAGCCACGTGAACAGTGCATGCTCAGTCACGTGATCTGGGCCTGCTGAGCTGCGTGATTACTGTCTGCTCATCTGCTTGACAATTGCCAGCTGAGCTGCACGATTCCTGCCTGCTCAGCTGCTTGATTATTGCCAGCTGAGCAGCATGATTCCTCACACCTGTGTTCCATGATTATTGCCTGCTGACTGTTTGATTCGTGCCTACTCAGCTCTTTGTTTATTGCCTCCAGAGGCACATGATCAGTGTATGATAGCAAACATGATCAGCGCATGATCAGTCACATGATCAGCGCCATTAAGTCACGTGATCACTACATGATAGTCATGTGATCAGTCCATGCTCAGTCACGGTATCAGTGCATGATCAGCCACGTGATCAGTGCATGATCTGTCACAAGATTAGTGTATGATCATCCACGTGATCAGTGCATGGGCAGTCATGTGATCAGTGCATGATATAGACGTGAACAGTGCATGATCAGTCTCGTGATCAGTGCATGATAGCCACGTGATCAGTGCATGATCAGTCACCTGATGGGTGTATGATCATTCACGTGACCTGTACATGGTAGCTACATGATCATTGCATGATCAGCCACGTGAGTAGTTCATGATAGCCACGTGATCAGTGCATGATCAGTCACGTGATCAGTGCATGATCAGTCATGTGACCAGTACATGGTAGCTGCGTGATCATGGCATGATCAGCCACGTGAGCAGTGCATGATAGCCACGTGATCAGTGCATGATCAGACACGAGATCAGTGCATGATCAGTCACGTGATCAGTGCATGATCAGCCACGTGATCAGTGCATGATCAGCCACGTGATCAGTGCATGATCAGCCACGTGATCAGTGCATGATCAGTCACGTGATCAGTGCATGATAGCTACGTGATCAGTGCATGATCAGCCACGTGATCAGTGCATGATCAGCCACGTGATCAGTGCATGATAGCCACGTGATCAGTGCATGATCAGCCACGTGATCAGTGCATGATCAGCCACGTGATCAGTGCATGATAGCCACGTGATCAGTGCATGATAGCCACGTGATCAGTGCATGATGACAGCCACGTGATCAGTGCATGATAGCCACGTGATCAGTGCATGATCAGTCACGTGATACATGTGTGATCAGCCACGTGATCAGTGCATGATGAGCCACGTGATCAGTGCATGATCAATTACGTGATCAGTGCATGATCAGTCACGTGACCAGTACATGGTTGCACGTGATCGTGCATGATCAGCCACGTGAGCAGTGCATGATAGCCACGTGATCAGTGCATGATCAGTCACGTGATCAGTGCATGATCAGTCACGTGAACAGTGCATGATCATTTACGTGATCAGTGCATGATCAGTCACGTGACCAGTATATGGTTGCTACGTGATCATGCATGACAGCCACGTGAGCAGTGCATGATAGCCACGTGATGTGTGCATGAGTCACGTGATCAGTGTATGATCAGCCACGTGATCAGTGCATGAGTGCCACGTGATCAGTGCATGATAGTCACGTGACAGTGTGTGATCAGCCACGTGATCAGTGCATGATCAGCCACGTGATCAGTGCATGATAGCCACGTGATCAGTGCATGATCAGTCACGTGATCAGTGCATGATCAGCCACGTGATCAGTGCATGATCAGCCACGTGATCAGTGCATGATCAGTTACGTGAGCAGTGTATGATCAGCCACGTGATCAGTGCATGGTCAGACACGTGAACAGTGTATGATCAGCCACGTGATCAGTGCATGATATCCAAGTGATCAGTGCATGATCATCACGTGATCAGTGTATGATCAGCCACGTGAACAGTGCATGCTCAGTCACGTGATCTGGGCCTGCTGAGCTGCGTGATTACTGTCTGCTCATCTGCTTGACAATTGCCAGCTGAGCTGCACGATTCCTGCCTGTCATCTGCTTGACAATTGCCAGCTGTGCTGCGTAATTCCTGCCTGCTCAGCTGCTTGATTATTGCCAGCTGAGCAGCATGATTCCTCACACCTGAGTTCCATGATTATTGCCTGCTGACTGTTTGATTCGTGCCTACTCAGCTCTTTGTTTATTGCCTCCAGAGGCACATGATCAGTGTATGATAGCAAACATGATCAGCGCATGATCAGTCACATGATCAGCGCCATTAAGTCACGTGATCACTACATGATAGTCATGTGATCAGTCCATGCTCAGTCACGGTATCAGTGCATGATCAGCCACGTGATCAGTGCATGATCTGTCACAAGATTAGTGTATGATCATCCACGTGATCAGTGCATGGGCAGTCATGTGATCAGTGCATGATATAGACGTGATCAGTGCATGATCAGTCTCGTGATCAGTGCATGATAGCCACGTGATCAGTGCATGATCAGTCACCTGATGGGTGTATGATCATTCACGTGACCTGTACATGGTAGCTACATGATCATTGCATGATCAGCCACGTGAGTAGTGCATGATAGCCACGTGATCACTGCATGATCAGTCACGTGATCAGTGCATGATCAGTCATGTGACCAGTACATGGTAGCTGCGTGATCATGCATGATCAGCCACGTGAGCAGTGCATGATAGCCACGTGATCAGTGCATGATCAGACACGTGATCAGTGCATGATCAGTCACGTGATCAGTGCATGATCAGCCACGTGATCAGTGCATGATAGCCACGTGATCAGTGCATGATCAGCACGTGATCAGTGCATGATCAGCCACGTGATCAGTGCATGATCAGTCACGTGATCAGTGCATGATGAGCTGCGTGATTACTGTCTGCTCATCTGCTTGACAATTGCCATCTGAGCTGCATGATTCCTGCCTGATCAGCTGCTTGATTATTGCCAGCTGAGCAGCATGATTCCTCACACCTGTGTTCCATGATTATTGCCTGCTGACTGTTTGATTCGTGCCTACTCAGCTCTTTGTTTATTGCCTCCAGAGGCACATGATCAGTGTATGATAGCAAACATGGTCAGTGCATGATCAGTCACATGATCAGCGCCATTAAGTCACGTGATCAGTGCATGATAGTCATGTGATCAGTCCATGATCAGTCACGGTATCAGTGCATGATCAGCCACGTGATCAGTGCATGATCTGTCACAAGATCAGTGTATGATCATCCACGTGATCAGTGCATGGGCAGTCATGTGATCAGTGCATGATATAGACGTGATCAGTGCATGATCAGTCACGTGATCAGTGCATGATAGCCACGTGATCAGTGCATGATCAGTCACGTGATGGGTGCATGATCATTCACGTGACCAGTACATGGTAGCTACATGATCATTGCATGATCAGCCACGTGAGTAGTGCATGATAGCCACGTGATCAGTGCATGATCAGTCACGTGATCAGTGCATGATCAGTCATGTGACCAGTACATGGTAGCTGCGTGATCATGCATGATCAGCCACGTGAGCAGTGCATGATAGCCACGTGATCAGTGCATGATCAGTCACGTGATCAGTGCATGATCAGTCACGTGATCAGTGCATGATCAGCCACGTGATCAGTGCATGATCAGCCACGTGATCAGTGCATGATCAGCCACGTGATCAGTGCATGATCAGCCACGTGATCAGTGCATGATCAGTCACGTGATCAGTGCATGATCAGTTACGTGATCAGTGCATGATCAGCCACGTGATCAGTGCATGATCAGCCACGTGATCAGTGCATGATCAGCCACGTGATCAGTGTATGATCAGCCACGTGAACAGTGCATGCTCAGTCACGTGATCAGGGCATGCTGAGCTGCGTGATTACTGTCTGCTCATCTGCTTGACAATTGCCAGCTGAGCTGCACGATTCCTGCATGCTCAGCTGCTTGATTATTGCCAGCTGAGCAGCATGATTCCTCACACCTGTGTTCCATGATTATTGCCTGCTGACTGTTTGATTCGTGCCTACTCAGCTCTTTGTTTATTGCCTCCAGAGGCACATGATCAGTGTATGATAGCAAACATGATCAGCGCATGATCAGTCACATGATCAGCGCCATTAAGTCACGTGATCACTACATGATAGTCATGTGATCAGTCCATGCTCAGTCACGGTATCAGTGCATGATCAGCCACGTGATCAGTGCATGATCTGTCACAAGATTAGTGTATGATCATCCACGTGATCAGTGCATGGGCAGTCATGTGATCAGTGCATGATATAGACGTGAACAGTGCATGATCAGTCTCGTGATCAGTGCATGATAGCCACGTGATCAGTGCATGATCAGTCACCTGATGGGTGTATGATCATTCACGTGACCTGTGCATGGTAGCTACATGATCATTGCATGATCAGCCACGTGAGTAGTGCATGATAGCCACGTGATCAGTGCATGATCAGTCACGTGATCAGTGCATGATCAGTCATGTGACCAGTACATGGTAGCTGCGTGATCATGGCATGATCAGCCACGTGAGCAGTGCATGATAGCCACGTGATCAGTGCATGATCAGACACGTGATCAGTGCATGATCAGTCACGTGATCAGTGCATGATCAGCCACGTGATCAGTGCATGATCAGTCACGTGATCAGTGCATGATCAGCCACGTGATCAGTGCATGATCAGTCACGTGATCAGTGCATGATATCACGTGATCAGTGCATGATCAGTCACGTGATCAGTGCATGATCAGCCACGTGATCAGTGCATGATCAGTCACGTGATCAGTGCATGATCAGCCACGTGATCAGTGCATGATCAGTCACGTGATCAGTGCATGATATAGACGTGATCAGTGCATGATCAGCCACGTGATCAGTGCATGATAGCCACGTGATCAGTGCATGATCAGTCACGTGATCAGTGCATGATCAGTCACGTGATCAGTGCATGATAGCCACGTGATCAGTGCATGATCAGCCACGTGATCAGTGCATGATAGCCACGTGATCAGTGCATGATCAGTCACGTGATCAGTGCATGATCAGTCACGTGATCAGTGCATGATAGCTACGTGATCATGCATGATCAGCCACGTGATCAGTGCATGATAGCCACGTGATCAGTGCATGATCAGCCACGTGATCAGTGCATGATCAGTCACGTGATCAGTGCATGATCAGCCACGTGATCAGTGCATGATCAGCCACGTGATCAGTGCATGATCAGTCACGTGATCAGTGCATGATCAGCCACGTGATCAGTGCATGATAGCCACGTGATCAGTGCATGATCAGTCACGTGATCAGTGCATGATCAGCCACGTGATCAGTGCATGATCAGTCACGTGATCAGTGCATGATCAGCCACGTGATCAGTGCATGATAGCCACGTGATCAGTGCATGATCAGTCACGTGATCAGTGCATGATCAGCCACGTGATCAGTGCATGATCAGCCACGTGATCAGTGCATGATCAGCCACGTGATCAGTGCATGATCAGTTACGTGATCAGTGCATGATCAGCCACGTGATCAGTGCATGGTAGCCACGTGATCAGTGCATGATCAGCCACGTGATCAGTGCATGATAGCCACGTGATCAGTGCATGATCATCACGTGATCAGTGTATGATCAGCCACGTGAACAGTGCATGCTCAGTCACGTGATCAGGGCCTGCTGAGCTGCGTGATTACTGTCTGCTCATCTGCTTGACAATTGCCAGCTGAGCTGCACGATTCCTGCCTGCTCAGCTGCTTGATTATTGCCAGCTGAGCAGCATGATTCCTCACACCTGTGTTCCATGATTATTGCCTGCTGACTGTTTGATTCGTGCCTACTCAGCTCTTTGTTTATTGCCTCCAGAGGCACATGATCAGTGTATGATAGCAAACATGATCAGCGCATGATCAGTCACATGATCAGCGCCATTAAGTCACGTGATCACTACATGATAGTCATGTGATCAGTCCATGCTCAGTCACGGTATCAGTGCATGATCAGCCACGTGATCAGTGCATGATCTGTCACAAGATTAGTGTATGATCATCCACGTGATCAGTGCATGGGCAGTCATGTGATCAGTGCATGATATAGACGTGATCAGTGCATGATCAGTCTCGTGATCAGTGCATGATAGCCACGTGATCAGTGCATGATCAGTCACCTGATGGGTGTATGATCATTCACGTGACCTGTACATGGTAGCTACATGATCATTGCATGATCAGCCACGTGAGTAGTGCATGATAGCCACGTGATCAGTGCATGATCAGTCACGTGATCAGTGCATGATCAGTCACGTGATCAGTGCATGATCAGTCACGTGATCAGTGCATGATCAGCCACGTGATCAGTGCATGATCAGCCACGTGATCAGTGCATGATATCACGTGATCAGTGCATGATCAGTCACGTGATCAGTGCATGATAGCCACGTGATCAGTGCATGATCAGTCACGTGATCAGTGCATGATCAGTCACGTGATCAGTGCATGATAGCTACGTGATCAGTGCATGATCAGCCACGTGATCAGTGCATGATAGCCACGTGATCAGTGCATGATCAGTCACGTGATCAGTGCATGATCAGTCACGTGATCAGTGCATGATAGCTACGTGATCATGCATGATCAGCCACGTGATCAGTGCATGATAGCCACGTGATCAGTGCATGATCAGTCACGTGATCAGTGCATGATCAGTCACGTGATCAGTGCATGATCAGCCACGTGATCAGTGCATGATCAGCCACGTGATCAGTGCATGATCAGCCACGTGATCAGTGCATGATAGCCACGTGATCAGTGCATGATCAGTCACGTGATCAGTGCATGATCAGCCACGTGATCAGTGCATGATCAGTCACGTGATCAGTGCATGATCAGCCACGTGATCAGTGCATGATCAGTCACGTGATCAGTGCATGATATCACGTGATCAGTGCATGATCAGTCACGTGATCAGTGCATGATCAGCCACGTGATCAGTGCATGATCAGTCACGTGATCAGTGCATGATCAGCCACGTGATCAGTGCATGATCAGTCATGTGATCAGTGCATGATATAGACGTGATCAGTGCATGATCAGCCACGTGATCAGTGCATGATAGCCACGTGATCAGTGCATGATCAGTCACGTGATCAGTGCATGATCAGTCACGTGATCAGTACATGGTAGCTACGTGATCAGTGCATGATCAGCCACGTGATCAGTGCATGATAGCCACGTGATCAGTGCATGATCAGTCACGTGATCAGTGCATGATCAGTCACGTGACCAGTACATGGTAGCTGCGTGATCATGCATGATCAGCCACGTGATCAGTGCATGATAGCCACGTGATCAGTGCATGATCAGTCACGTGATCAGTGCATGATCAGTCACGTGATCAGTGCATGATCAGCCACGTGATCAGTGCATGATCAGCCACGTGATCAGTGCATGATCAGCCACGTGATCAGTGCATGATCAGCCACGTGATCAGTGCATGATAGCCACGTGATCAGTGCATGATCAGTCACGTGATCAGTGCATGATCAGCCACGTGATCAGTGCATGATCAGTCACGTGATCAGTGCATGATCAGCCACGTGATCAGTGCATGATAGCCACGTGATCAGTGCATGATCAGTCACGTGATCAGTGCATGATCAGCCACGTGATCAGTGCATGATCAGCCACGTGATCAGTGCATGATCAGCCACGTGATCAGTGCATGATCAGTTACGTGATCAGTGCATGATCAGCCACGTGATCAGTGCATGGTAGCACGTGATCAGTGCATGATCAGCCACGTGATCAGTGCATGATAGCCACGTGATCAGTGCATGATCATCACGTGATCAGTGTATGATCAGCCACGTGAACAGTGCATGCTCAGTCACGTGATCTGGGCCTGCTGAGCTGCGTGATTACTGTCTGCTCATCTGCTTGACAATTGCCAGCTGAGCTGCACGATTCCTGCCTGCTCAGCTGCTTGATTATTGCCAGCTGAGCAGCATGATTCCTCACACCTGAGTTCCATGATTATTGCCTGCTGACTGTTTGATTCGTGCCTACTCAGCTCTTTGTTTATTGACTCCAGAGGCACATGATCAGTGTATGATAGCAAACATGATCAGCGCATGATCAGTCACATGATCAGCGCCATTAAGTCACGTGATCACTACATGATACTCATGTGATCAGTCCATGCTCAGTCACGGTATCAGTGCATGATCAGCCACGTGATCAGTGCATGATCTGTCACAAGATTAGTGTATGATCATCCACGTGATCAGTGCACGGGCAGTCATGTGATCAGTGCATGATATAGACGTGAACAGTGCATGATCAGTCTCGTAATCAGTGCATGATAGCCACGTGATCAGTGCATGATCAGTCACCTGATGGGTGTATGATCATTCACGTGACCTGTACATGGTAGCTACATGATCATTGCATGATCAGCCACGTGAGTAGTTCATGATAGCCACGTGATCACTGCATGATCAGTCACGTGATCAGTGCATGATCAGTCATGTGACCAGTACATGGTAGCTGCGTGATCATGGCATAATCAGCCACGTGAGCAGTGCATGATAGCCACGTGATCAGTGCATGATCAGACACGAGATCAGTGCATGATCAGTCACGTGATCAGTGCATGATCAGCCACGTGATCAGTGCATGATCTGTCACAAGATTAGTGTATGATCATCCACGTGATCAGTGCACGGGCAGTCATGTGATCAGTGCATGATATAGACGTGAACAGTGCATGATCAGTCTCGTGATCTGTGCATGATAGCCACGTGATCAGTGCATGATCAGTCACCTGATGGGTGCATGATCATTCACGTGACCTGTACATGGTAGCTACATGAACATTGCATGATCAGCCACGTGATCAGTGCATGATAGCCACGTGATCACTGCATGATCAGTCACGTGATCAGTGCATGATCAGTCATGTGACCAGTACATGGTAGCTGCGTGATCATGGCATGATCAGCCACGTGAGCAGTGCATGATAGCCACGTGATCAGTGCATGATCAGTCACGAGATCAGTGCATGATCAGTCACGTGATCAGTGCATGATCAGCCACGTGATCAGTGCATGATCAGGCACGTGATCAGTGTATGTCCAGCCAAGTGATCAGTGCATGATAGCCACGTGATCAGTGCATGATCAATTATGTGATCAGTGTATGATCAGCCACGTGATCAGTGCATGATCAGCCACATGATCAGTGCATGATCAATTACGTGCTCAGTGCATGATCAGTTACGTGATCAGTACAAGGTAGCTACGTGATCATTGCCTGATAAGCCACGTGATCAGTGCATGATAGCCACGTGATCAGTGCATGATAGCCACGTGATCAGTGCATGATCAGTCATGTGATACGTGCATGATCAGCCACGTGATCAGTGCATGATATCCACGTGATCAGTGCATGATCAGCCACGTGATCAGTGCATGAGAGCCACGGGATCAGTGCATGATCAGTCACATGATACATGTGTGATCAGCCACGTGATCAGTGCATGATGAGCCACGTGATCAGTGCAGGATCAATTACGTGATCAGTGCATGATCAGTCACGTGACCAGTACATGGTTGCTACGTGATCGTTGCATGATCAGCCACGTGATCAGAGCATGATAGCCACGTGTTCAGTGCATGATCAGTCACGTGATCAGTGCATGATCATTCACGTGATCTTTGCATGACCAGTCACGTTACCAGTATATGGTTGCTACGTGATCATTCCATGACGAGCCACGTGAGCAGTGCATGATAGCCACGTGATGAATGCATGAGTTACGTGAGCAGAGTATGATCAGCCACGTGATCAGTGCATGAGTGCCACGTGATCAGTGCATGATATGTCACGTGACAGGTGTGTGATCAGCCACGTGAACAGTGCATGTTCAGCCACGTGATCAGTGCATGATAGCCACGTGATCAGTGCATGATCAGTTACGTGAGCAGTGTATGATCAGCCACGTGATCAGTGCATGGTCAGACACGTGAACAGTGTATGATCAGCCACGTGATCAGTACATGATCATCACGTGATCAGTGTCTGATAAGCCACGTGATCAGTGCATGATCAGCCACGTGATCAGTGCATGATAGCCACGTGATCAGTGCATGATCAGTCACGTGATACGTGTGTGATCAGCCACATGATCAGTGCATGATATCCACGTGATCAGTGCATGACAGCCACGTGATCAGTGCATGAGAGCCATGGGATCAGTGCATGATCAGTCACGTGACACATGTGTGATCAGCCACGTGATCAGTGCATGATGAGCCACGTGATCAGTGCAGGATCAATTACGTGATCAGGGCATGATCAGTCACGTGACCAGTACATGGTGGCTACGTGATCGTTGCATGATCAGCCACGTGAGCAGAGCATGATAGCCACGTGGTCAGTGCATGATCAGTCACGTGATCAGTACATGATCAGTCACGTGAACAGTGCATGATCATTTACGTGATCTTTGCATGATCAGTCACGTGACCAGTATATGGTTGCTACGTGATCATTCCATGACGAGCCACGTGAGCAGTGCATGATAGCCACGTGATGTGTGCATGAGTTACGTGAGCAGAGTATGATCAGCCACGTGATCAGTGCATGAGTGCCACGTGATCAGTGCCTGAGTGCCACGTGATCAGTGCATGATCAGTTACGTGAGCAGTGCATGATCAGCCACGTGATCAGTGCATGGTCAGACACGTGAACAGTGTATGATCAGCCACGTGATCAGTGCATGATATCCAAGTGATCAGTGCATGATCATCACGTGATCAGTGTATGATCAGCCACGTGAACAGTGCATGCTCAGTCACGTGATCTGGGCCTGCTGAGCTGCGTGATTACTGTCTGCTCATCTGCTTGACAATTGCCAGCTGAGCTGCACGATTCCTGCCTGTCATCTGCTTGACAATTGCCAGCTGTGCTGCGTAATTCCTGCCTGCTCAGCTGCTTGATTATTGCCAGCTGAGCAGCATGATTCCTCACAGCTGAGTTCCATGATTATTGCCTGCTGACTGTTTGATTCGTGCCTACTCAGCTCTTTGTTTATTGCCTCCAGAGGCACATGATCAGTGTATGATAGCAAACATGATCAGCGCATGATCAGTCACATGATCAGCGCCATTAAGTCACGTGATCACTACATGATAGTCATGTGATCAGTCCATGCTCAGTCACGGTATCAGTGCATGATCAGCCACGTGATCAGTGCATGATCTGTCACAAGATTAGTGTATGATCATCCACGTGATCAGTGCACGGGCAGTCATGTGATCAGTGCATGATATAGACGTGAACAGTGCATGACCAGTCTCGTGATCCGTATATGATAGCCACGTGATCAGTGCATGATCAGTCACCTGATGGGTGTATGATCATTCACGTGACCTGTACATGGTAGCTACATGATCATTGCATGATCAGCCACGTGAGTAGTTCATGATAGCCACGTGATCACTGCATGATCAGTCACGTGATCAGTGCATGATCAGTCATGTGACCAGTAAATGGTAGCTGCGTGATCATCGCATGATCAGCCACGTGAGCAGTGCATGATAGCCACGTGATCAGTGCATGATCAGACACGAGATCAGTGCATGATCAGTCACGTGATCAGTGCATGATCAGCCACGTGATCAGTGCATGATCAGGCACGTGATCAGTGTATGTCCAGCCAAGTGATCAGTGCATGATAGCCACGTGATCAGTGCATGATCAGTCACGTGATCAGTGCATGATCAGTTACGTGATCAGTGTATGATCAGCCACGTGATCAGTGCATGATCAGCCACATGATCAGTGCATGATCAATAACGTGATCAGTGCATGATCAGTCACGTGACCAGTACATGGTAGCTACGTGATCATTGCATGATCAGCCACATGATCAGTGCATGATCAGCCACGTGATCAGTGCATGATCAGCCACGTGATCAATTCATGATCAGTCATGTGATACGTGTGTGATCAGCCACGTGATCAGTGCATCATATCCACGTGATCAGTGCATGACAGCCACGTGATCAGTGCATGAGAGCCACGTGATCAGTGCATGATCAGTCACGTGATACATGTGTGATCTGCCACGTGATCAGTGCATGATGAGCCACGTGATCAGTGCAGGATCAGTCACGTGATCAGTGCATGATCAGTCACGTGACCAGTACATGGTTGCTACGTGATCGTTGCATGATCAGCCACGTGAGCAGTGCATGATCAGCCATGTGGTCAGTGCATGATCAGCCACGTGATCAGTGCATGATATCCAAGTGATCAGTACATGATCATCACGTGATCAGTGTATGATCAGCCACGTGAACAGTGCATGCTCAGTCACGTGATCTGGGCCTGCTGAGCTGCGTGATTACTGTCTGCTCATCTGCTTGACAATTGCCAGCTGAGCTGCACGATTCCTGCCTGTCATCTGCTTGACAATTGCCAGCTGTGCTGCGTAATTCCTGCCTGCTCAGCTGCTTGATTATTGCCAGCTGAGCAGCATGATTCCTCACACCTGTGTTCCATGATTATTGCCTGCTGACTGTTTGATTCGTGCCTACTCAGCTCTTTGTTTATTGCCTCCAGAGGCACATGATCAGTGTATGATAGCAAACATGATCAGCTCATGATCAGTCACATGATCAGCGCCATTAAGTCACGTGATCACTACATGATAGTCATGTGATCAGTCCATGCTCAGTCACGGTATCAGTGCATGATCAGCCACGTGATCAGTGCATGATCTGTCACAAGATTAGTGTATGATCATCCACGTGATCAGTGCACGGGCAGTCATGTGATCAGTGCATGATATAGACGTGAACAGTGCATGATCAGTCTCGTGATCTGTGCATGATAGCCACGTGATCAGTGCATGATCAGTCACCTGATGGGTGTATGATCATTCACGTGACCTGTACATGGTAGCTACATGATCTTTGCATGATCAGCCACGTGAGTACTTCATGATAGCCACGTGATCACTGCATGATCAGTCACGTGATCAGTGCATGATCAGTCATGTGACCAGTACATGGTAGCTGCGTGATCATGGCATGATCAGCCACGTGAGCAGTGCATGATAGCCACGTGATCAGTGCATGATCAGTCACGAGATCAGTGCATGATCAGTCACGTGATCAGTGCATGATCAGCCACGTGATCAGTGCATGACCAGGCACGTGATCAGTGTATGTCAGCCAAGTGATCAGTGCATGATAGCCACGTGATCAGTGCATGATCAGTCACGTGATCAGTGCATGATCAATTATGTGATCAGTGTATGATCAGCCACGTGATCAGTGCATGATCAGCCACATGATCAGTGCATGATCAATTACGTGCTCAGTGCATGATCAGTTACGTGACCAGTACAAGGTAGCTACGTGATCATTGCATGATAAGCCACGTGATCAGTGCATGATAGCCACGTGATCAGTGCATGATAGCCACGTGATCAGTGCATGATCAGTCATGTGATACGTGTGTGATCAGCCACATGATCAGTGCATGATATCCACGTGATCAGTGCATGACAGCCACGTGATCAGTGCATGAGAGCCACGGGATCAGTGCATGATCAGTCACGTGATACATGTGTGATCAGCCACGTGATCAGTGCATGATGAGCCACGTGATCAGTGCAGGATCAATTACGTGATCAGTGCATGATCAGTCACGTGACCAGTACATGGTTGCTACGTGATCGTTGCATGATCAGCCACGTGAGCAGAGCATGATAGCCACGTGGTCAGTGCATGATCAGTCACGTGATCAGTACATGATCAGTCACGTGAACAGTGCATGATCATTTACGTGATCTTTGCATGATCAGTCACGTTACCAGTATATGGTTGCTACGTGATCATTCCATGACGAGCCACGTGAGCAGTGCATGATAGCCACGTGATGTGTGCATGAGTTACGTGAGCAGAGTATGATCAGCCACGTGATCAGTGCATGAGTGCCACGTGATCAGTGCATGATATGTCACGTGACAGGTGTGTGATCAGCCATGTGAACAGTGCATGTTCAGCCACGTGATCAGTGCATGATAGCCACGTGATGTGTGCATGAGTTACGTGAGCAGTGTATGATCAGCCACGTGATCAGTGCATGAGTGCCACGTGATCAGTGCATGATATGTCACGTGATCAGGTGTGTGATCAGCCACGTGAACAGTGCATGCTCAGTCACGTGATCTGGGCCTGCTGAGCTGCGTGATTACTCTCTGCTCATCTGCTTGACAATTGCCAGCTGAGCTGCACGATTCCTGCCTGCTCAGCTGCTTGATTATTGCCAGCTGAGCAGCATGATTCCTCACACCTGTGTTCCATGATTATTGCCTGCTGACTGTTTGATTCGTGCCTACTCAGCTCTTTGTTTATTGCCTCCAGAGGCACATGATCAGTGTATGATAGCAAACATGATCAGCGCATGATCAGTCACATGATCAGCGCCATTAAGTCACGTGATCACTACATGATAGTCATGTGATCAGTCCATGCTCAGTCACGGTATCAGTGCATGATCAGCCACGTGATCAGTGCATGATCTGTCACAAGATTAGTGTATGATCATCCACGTGATCAGTGCACGGGCAGTCATGTGATCAGTGCATGATATAGACGTGAACAGTGCATGATCAGTCTCGTGATCCGTGCATGATAGCCACGTGATCAGTGCATGATCAGTCACCTGATGGGTGTATGATCATTCACGTGACCTGTACATGGTAGCTACATGATCATTGCATGATCAGCCACGTGAGTAGTTCATGATAGCCACGTGATCACTGCATGATCAGTCACGTGATCAGTGCATGATCAGTCATGTGACCAGTACATGGTAGCTGCGTGATCATGGCATGATCAGCCATGTGAGCAGTGCATGATAGCCACGTGATCAGTGCATGATCAGACACGAGATCAGTGCATGATCAGTCACGTGATCAGTGCATGATCAGCCACGTGATCAGTGCATGACCAGGCACGTGATCAGTGTATGTCCAGCCAAGTGATCAGTGCATGATAGCCACGTGATCAGTGCATGATCAGTCACGTGATCAGTGCATGATCAGTTATGTGATCAGTGCATGATCAGCCACGTGATCAGTGCATGATCAGCCACATGATCAGTGCATGATCAATTACGTGCTCAGTGCATGATCAGTCACGTGACCAGTACATGGTAGCTACGTGATCATTGCCTGATCAGCCACGTGATCAGTGCATGATAGCCAGGTGATCAGTGCATGATAGCCACGTGATCAGTGCATGATCAGTCATGTGATACGTGTGTGATCAGCCACGTGATCAGTGCATGATGTCCACGTGATCAGTGCATGACAGCCACGTGATCAGTGCATGAGAGCCACGGGAGCAGTGCATGATCAGTCACGTGATACATGTGTGATCAGCCACGTGATCAGTGCATGATGAGCCACGTGATCAGTGCAGGATCAATTACGTGATCAGTGCATGATCAGTCACGTGACCAGTACATGGTTGCGACGTGATCGTTGCATGATCAGCCACGTGAGCAGAGCATGATAGCCACGTGGTCAGTGCATGATCAGTCACGTGATCAGTACATGATCAGTCACGTGAACAGTGCATGATCATTTACGTGATCTTTGCATGATCAGTCACGTTACCAGTATATGGTTGCTACGTGGTCTATCCATGACGAGCCACGTGAGCAGTGCATGATAGCCATGTGATGTGTGCATGAGTTACGTGAGCAGAGTATGATCAGCCACGTGATCAGTGCATGAGTGCCACGTGATCAGTGCATGATATGTCACGTGACAGGTGTGTGATCAGCCACGTGAACAGTGCATGTTCAGCCACGTGATCAGTGCATGATAGCCACGTGATCAGTGCATGATCAGTTACGTGAGCAGTGTATGATCAGCCACGTGATCAGTGCATGGTCAGACACGTGAACAGTGTATGATCAGCCACGTGATCAGTGCATGATATCCAAGTGATCAGTACATGATCATCACGTGATCAGTGTATGATCAGCCACGTGAACAGTGCATGCTCAGTCACGTGATCTGGGCCTGCTGAGCTGCGTGATTACTGTCTGCTCATCTGCTTGACAATTGCCAGCTGAGCTGCATGATTCCTGCCTGTCATCTGCTTGACAATTGCCAGCTGTGCTGCGTAATTCCTGCCTGCTCAGCTGCTTGATTATTGCCAGCTGAGCAGCATGATTCCTCACACCTGTGTTCCATGATTATTGCCTGCTGACTGTTTGATTCGTGCCTACTCAGCTCTTTGTTTATTGCCTCCAGAGGCACATGATCAGTGTATGATAGCAAACATGATCAGCGCATGATCAGTCACATGATCAGCGCCATTAAGTCACGTGATCACTACATGATAGTCATGTGATCAGTCCATGCTCAGTCACGGTATCAGTGCATGATCAGCCACGTGATCAGTGCATGATCTGTCACAAGATTAGTGTATGATCATCCACGTGATCAGTGCACGGGCAGTCATGTGATCAGTGCATGATATAGACGTGAACAGTGCATGATCAGCCTCGTGATCAGTGCATGATAGCCACGTGATCAGTGCATGATCAGTCACCTGATGGGTGTATGATCATTCACGTGACCTGTACATGGTAGCTACATGATCATTGCATGATCAGCCACGTGAGTAGTGCATGATAGCCACGTGATCAGTGCATGATCAGTCACGTGATCAGTGCATGATCAGTCTCGTGACCAGTACATGGTAGCTGCGTGATCATGGCATAATCAGCCACGTGAGCAGTGCATGATATCCAAGTGATCAGTACATGATCATCACGTGATCAGTGCATGATCAGCCACGTGATCAGTGCATGATCAGCCACGTGATCAGTGCATGATATCCAAGTGATCAGTACATGATCATCACGTGATCAGTGTATGATCAGCCACGTGAACAGTGCATGCTCAGTCACGTGATCTGGGCCTGCTGAGCTGCGTGATTACTGTCTGCTCATCTGCTTGACAATTGCCATCTAAGCTGCACGATTCCTGCCTGCTCAGCTGCTTGATTATTGCCAGCTGAGCAGCATGATTCCTCACACCTGAGTTCCATGATTATTGCCTGCTGACTGTTTGATTCGTGCCTACTCAGCTCTTTGTTTATTGCCTCCAGAGGCACATGATCAGTGTATGATAGCAAACATGATCAGCGCATGATCAGTCACATGATCAGCGCCATTAAGTCACGTGATCACTACATGGTCAGTCACGTGATCAGTGCATGATCAGTCATGTGACCAGTACATGGTAGCTGCGTGATCATGGCATAATCAGCCACGTGAGCAGTGCATGATAGCCACGTGATCAGTGCATGATCAGACACGAGATCAGTGCATGATCAGTCACGTGATCAGTGCATGATCAGCCACGTGATCAGTGCATGATCTGTCACGTGATTAGTGTATGATCCTCCACGTGATCAGTGCACGGGCAGTCATGTGATCAGTGCATGATATAGACGTGAACAGTGCATGATCAGTCTCGTGATCTGTGCATGATAGCCACGTGATCAGTGCATGATCAGTCACCTGATGGGTGTATGATCATTCACGTGACCTGTACATGGTAGCTACATGATCATTGCATGATCAGCCACGTGAGTACTTCATGATAGCCACGTGATCGCTGCATGATCAGTCACGTGATCAGTGCATGATCAGTCATGTGACCAGTACATGGTAGCTGCGTGATCATGCATGATCAGCCACGTGAGCAGTGCATGATAGCCACGTGATCAGTGCATGATCAGTCACGTGATCAGTGCATGATCAGTCACGTGATCAGTGCATGATCAGCCACGTGATCAGTGCATGACCAGGCACGTGATCAGTGTATGTCCAGCCAAGTGATCAGTGCATGATAGCCACGTGATCAGTGCATGATCAGTCACGTGATCAGTGCATGATCAATTATGTGATCAGTGTATGATCAGCCACGTGATCAGTGCATGATCAGCCACATGATCAGTGCATGATCAATTACGTGCTCAGTGCATGATCAGTTACGTGACCAGTACAAGGTAGCTACGTGATCATTGCCTGATAAGCCACGTGATCAGTGCATGATAGCCACGTGATCAGTGCATGATAGCCACGTGATCAGTGCATGATCAGTCATGTGATACGTGTGTGATCAGCCACATGATCAGTGCATGATATCCACGTGATGAGTGCATGACAGCCACGTGATCAGTGCATGAGAGCCACGGGATCAGTGCATGATCAGTCACGTGATACATGTGTGATCAGCCACGTGATCAGTGCATGATGAGCCACGTGATCAGTGCAGGATCAATTAAGTGATCAGTGCATGATCAGTCACGTGACCAGTACATGGTTGCTACGTGATCGTTGCATGATCAGCCACGTGAGCAGAGCATGATAGCCACGTGGTCAGTGCATGATCAGTCACGTGATCAGTACATGATCAGTCACGTGAACAGTGCATGATCATTTACGTGATCTTTGCATGATCAGTCACGTTACCAGTATAGGGTTGCTACGTGATCAATCCATGACGAGCCACGTGAGCAGTGCATGATAGCCATGTAATGTGTGCATGAGTTACGTGAGCAGAGTATGATCAGCCACGTGATCAGTGCATGAGTGCCACGTGATCAGTGCATGATATGTCACGTGACAGGTGTGTGATCAGCCACGTGAACAGTGCATGTTCAGCCACGTGATCAGTGCATGATAGCCACGTGATCAGTGCATGATCAGTTACGTGAGCAGTGTATGATCAGCCACGTGATCAGTGCATGGTCAGACACGTGAACAGTGTATGATCAGCCACGTGATCAGTGCATGATATCCAAGTGATCAGTACATGATCATCACGTGATCAGTGTATGATCAGCCACGTGAACAGTGCATGCTCAGTCACGTGATCTGGGCCTGCTGAGCTGCGTGATTACTGTCTGCTCATCTGCTTGACAATTGCCAGCTGAGCTGCACGATTCCTGCCTGTCATCTGCTTGACAATTGCCAGCTGTGCTGCGTAATTCCTGCCTGCTCAGCTGCTTGATTATTGCCAGCTGAGCAGCATGATTCCTCACACCTGTGTTCCATGATTATTGCCTGCTGACTGTTTGATTCGTGCCTACTCAGCTCTTTGTTTATTGCCTCCAGAGGCACATGATCAGTGTATGATAGCAAACATGATCAGCGCATGATCAGTCACATGATCAGCGCCATTAAGTCACGTGATCACTACATGATAGTCATGTGATCAGTCCATGCTCAGTCACGGTATCAGTGCATGATCAGCCACGTGATCAGTGCATGATCTGTCACAAGATTAGTGTATGATCATCCACGTGATCAGTGCACGGGCAGTCATGTGATCAGTGCATGATATAGACGTGATCAGTGCATGATCAGTCTCGTGTTCAGTGCATGATAGCCACGTGATCAGTGCATGATCAGTCACCTGATGGGTGTATGATCATTCACGTGACCTGTACATGGTAGCTACATGATCATTGCATGATCAGCCACGTGAGTACTTCATGATAGCCACGTGATCACTGCATGATCAGTCACGTGATCAGTGCATGATCAGTCATGTGACCAGTACATGGTAGCTGCGTGATCATGGCATGATCAGCCACGTGAGCAGTACATGATAGCCACGTGATCAGTGCATGATCAGACACGAGATCAGTGCATGATCAGTCACGTGATCAGTGCATGATCAGCCACGTGATCAGTGCATGATATCCAAGTGATCAGTACATGATCATCACGTGATCAGTGTATGATAAGCCACGTGAACAGTGCATGCTCAGTCACGTGATCTGGGCCTGCTGAGCTGCGTGATTACTGTCTGCTCATCTGCTTGACAATTGCCAGCTGAGCTGCACGATTCCTGCCTGCTCAGCTGCTTGATTATTGCCAGCTGAGCAGCATGATTCCTCACACCTGTGTTCCATGATTATTGCCTGCTGACTGTTTGATTCGTGCCTACTCAGCTCTTTGTTTATTGCCTCCAGAGGCACATGATCAGTGTATGATAGCAAACATGATCAGCGCATGATCAGTCACATGATCAGCGCCATTAAGTCACGTGATCACTACATGATAGTCACGTGATCAGTCCATGCTCAGTCACGGTATCAGTGCATGATCAGCCACGTGATCAGTGCATGATATGTCACAAGATTAGTGTATGATCATCCACGTGATCAGTGCACGGGCAGTCACGTGATCAGTGCATGATATAGACGTGAACAGTGCATGATCAGTCTCGTGATCAGTGCATGATAGCCACGTGATCAGTGCATGATCAGTCACCTGATGGGTGTATGATCATTCACGTGACCTGTACATGGTAGCTACATGATCATTGCATGATCAGCCACGTGAGTAGTTCATGATAGCCACGTGATCACTGCATGATCAGTCACGTGATCAGTGCATGATCAGTCATGTGACCAGTACATGGTAGCTGCGTGATCATGGCATGATCAGCCATGTGAGCAGTGCATGATAGCCACGTGATCAGTGCATGATCAGACACGAGATCAGTGCATGATCAGTCTCGTGATCAGTGCATGATCAGCCACGTGATCAGTGCATGATCAGCACGTGATCAGTGTATGTCCAGCCAAGTGATCAGTGCATGATAGCCACGAGATCAGTGCATGATCAGTCACGTGATCAGTGCATGATCAGTTACGTGATCAGTGTATGATCAGCCACGTGATCAGTGCATGATCAGCCACATGATCAGTGCATGATCAATTACGTGCTCAGTGCATGATCAGTCACGTGACCAGTACATGGTAGCCACGTGATCATTGCCTGATCAGCCACGTGATCAGTGCATGATAGCCACGTGATCAGTGCATGATCAGCCACGTGATCAGTGTATGATCAGCCACGTGAACAGTGCATGCTCAGTCACGTGATCTGGGCCTGCTGAGCTGCGTGATTACTGTCTGCTCATCTGCTTGACAATTGCCAGCTGAGCTGCACGATTCCTGAATGCTCAGCTGCTTGATTATTGCCAGCTGAGCAGCATGATTCCTCACACCTGTGTTCCATGATTATTGCCTGCTGACTGTTTGATTCGTGCCTACTCAGCTCTTTGTTTATTGCCTCCAGAGGCACATGATCAGTGTATGATAGCAAACATGATCAGCGCATGATCAGTCACATGATCAGCGCCATTAAGTCACGTGATCACTACATGATAGTCATGTGATCAGTCCATGCTCAGTCACGGTATCAGTGCATGATCAGCCACGTGATCAGTGCATGATCTGTCACAAGATTAGTGTATGATCATCCATGTGATCAGTGCACGGGCAGTCATGTGATCAGTGCATGATATAGACGTGATCAGTGCATGATCACTCTCGTGATCAGTGCATGATAGCCACGTGATCAGTGCATGATCAGTCACCTGATGGGTGTATGATCATTCACGTGACCTGTACATGGTAGCTACATGATCATTGCATGATCAGCCACGTGAGTAGTTCATGATAGCCACGTGATCACTGCATGATCAGTCACGTGATCAGTGCATGATCAGTCATGTGACCAGTACATGGTAGCTGCGTGATCATGGCATGATCAGCCACGTGAGCAGTGCATGATAGCCACGTGATCAGTGCATGATCAGACACGAGATCAGTGCATGATCAGTCACGTGATCAGTGCATGATCAGCCACGTGATCAGTGCATGATCAGCCACATGATCAGTGCATGATCAATTACGTGCTCAGTGCATGATCAGTTACGTGACCAGTACAAGGTAGCTACGTGATCATTGCCTGATAAGCCACGTGATCAGTGCATGATCAGCCACGTGAGTAGTTCATGATCAGTCACGTGATCACTGCATGATCAGTCACGTGATCAGTGCATGATCAGTCATGTGACCAGTACATGGTAGCTGCGTGATCATGGCATGATCAGCCACGTGATCAGTGCATGATCAGTCACGTGATCAGTGCATGATCAGCCACGTGATCAGTGCATGATCAGGCACGTGATCAGTGTATGATCAGCCACGTGATCAGTGCATGATAGCCACGTGATCAGTGCATGATCAGTCACGTGATCAGTGCATGATAGCCACGTGATCAGTGCATGATCATCACGTGATCAGTGCATGATCAGCCACGTGAACAGTGCATGCTCAGTCACGTGATCTGGGCCTGCTGAGCTGCGTGATTACTGTCTGCTCATCTGCTTGACAATTGCCAGCTGAGCTGCACGATTCCTGCCTGCTCAGCTGCTTGATTATTGCCAGCTGAGCAGCATGATTCCTCACACCTGTGTTCCATGATTATTGCCTGCTGACTGTTTGATTCGTGCCTACTCAGCTCTTTTTTTATTGCCTCCAGAGGCACATGATCAGTGTATGATAGCAAACATGATCAGCGCATGATCAGTCACATGATCAGCGCCATTAAGTCACGTGATCACTACATGATAGTCATGTGATCAGTCCATGCTCAGTCACGGTATCAGTGCATGATCAGCCACGTGATCAGTGCATGATCTGTCACATGATTAGTGTATGATCATCCACGTGATCAGTGCATGGGCAGTCATGTGATCAGTGCATGATATAGACGTGATCAGTGCATGATCAGTCTCGTGATCAGTGCATGATAGCCACGTGATCAGTGCATGATCAGTCACCTGATGGGTGTATGATCATTCACGTGACCTGTACATGGTAGCTACATGATCATTGCATGATCAGCCACGTGAGTAGTGCATGATAGCCACGTGATCACTGCATGATCAGTCACGTGATCAGTGCATGATCAGTCATGTGACCAGTACATGGTAGCTGCGTGATCATGGCATGATCAGCCACGTGAGCAGTGCATGATAGCCACGTGATCAGTGCATGATCAGTCACGTGATCAGTGCATGATCAGTCACGTGATCAGTGCATGATCAGCCACGTGATCAGTGCATGATCAGGCACGTGATCAGTGTATGATCATCCACGTGATCAGTGCATGGGCAGTCATGTGATCAGTGCATGATATAGACGTGATCAGTGCATGATCAGTCACGTGATCAGTGCATGATAGCCACGTGATCAGTGCATGATCAGTCACGTGATCAGTGCATGATCAGTCACGTGACCAGTACATGGTAGCTACATGATCATTGCATGATCAGCCACGTGATCAGTGCATGATAGCCACGTGATCAGTGCATGATCAGTCACGTGATCAGTGCATGATCAGTCATGTGACCAGTGCATGGTAGCCGCGTGATCATGGCATGATCAGCCACGTGATCAGTGCATGATAGCCACGTGATCAGTGCATGATCAGTCACGTGATCAGTGCATGATCAGTCACGTGATCAGTGCATGATCAGCCACGTGATCAGTGCATGATCAGCCACGTGATCAGTGCATGATCAGCCACGTGATCAGTGCATGATAGCCACGTGATCAGTGCATGATCAGTCACGTGATCAGTGCATGATCAGCCACGTGATCAGTGCATGATCAGCCACGTGATCAGTGCATGATCAATTACGTGATCAGTGCATGATCAGTCACGTGATCAGTGCATGGTAGCTACGTGATCAGTGCATGATCAGCCACGTGATCAGTGCATGATAGCCACGTGATCAGTGCATGATAGTCACGTGATCAGTGCATGATCAGTCACGTGATCGTGTGTGATCAGCCACGTGATCAGTGCATGATATCCACGTGATCAGTGCATGACAGCCACGTGATCAGTGCATGAGAGCCACGTGATCAGTGCATGATCAGTCACGTGATCATGTGTGATCAGCCACGTGATCAGTGCATGATCAGCCACGTGATCAGTGCATGATCAATCACGTGATCAGTGCATGATCAGTCACGTGACCAGTACATGGTAGCTACGTGATCGTTGCATGATCAGCCACGTGATCAGTGCATGATAGCCACGTGATCAGTGCATGATCAGTCACGTGATCAGTGCATGATCAGTCACGTGATCAGTGCATGATCAGTCACGTGATCAGTATATGGTTGCTACGTGATCAGTGCATGATCAGCCACGTGATCAGTGCATGATAGCCACGTGATCATGCATGAGTCACGTGATCAGTGCATGATCAGCCACGTGATCAGTGCATGATGCCACGTGATCAGTGCATGATAGTCACGTGATCAGTGCATGATCAGCCACGTGATCAGTGCATGATCAGCCACGTGATCAGTGCATGATAGCCACGTGATCAGTGCATGATCAGTTACGTGATCAGTGCATGATCAGCCACGTGATCAGTGCATGATCAGCCACGTGATCAGTGCATGATCAGCCACGTGATCAGTGCATGATCATCACGTGATCAGTGCATGATCAGCCACGTGATCAGTGCATGATAGCCACGTGATCAGTGCATGATAGCCACGTGATCAGTGCATGATCAGTCATGTGATACGTGTGTGATCAGCCACGTGATCAGTGCATGATATCCACGTGATCAGTGCATGACAGCCACGTGATCAGTGCATGAGAGCCACGTGATCAGTGCATGATCAGTCACGTGATACATGTGTGATCAGCCACGTGATCAGTGCATGATGAGCCACGTGATCAGTGCAGGATCAATTACGTGATCAGTGCATGATCAGTCACGTGACCAGTACATGGTTGCTACGTGATCGTTGCATGATCAGCCACGTGAGCAGAGCATGATAGCCACGTGATCAGTGCATGATCAGTCACGTGATCAGTACATGATCAGTCACGTGAACAGTGCATGATCATTTACGTGATCTTTGCATGATCAGTCACGTGACCAGTATATGGTTGCTACGTGATCATTCCATGACGAGCCACGTGAGCAGTGCATGATAGCCACGTGATGTGTGCATGAGTTACGTGAGCAGAGTATGATCAGCCACGTGATCAGTGCATGAGTGCCACGTGATCAGTGCATGATGCCACGTGATCAGTGCATGATCAGTTACGTGAGCAGTGTATGATCAGCCACGTGATCAGTGCATGGTCAGCCACGTGAACAGTGTATGATCAGCCACGTGATCAGTGCATGATATCCAAGTGATCAGTGCATGATCATCACGTGATCAGTGTATGATCAGCCACGTGAACAGTGCATGCTCAGTCACGTGATCTGGGCCTGCTGAGCTGCGTGATTACTGTCTGCTCATCTGCTTGACAATTGCCAGCTGAGCTGCACGATTCCTGCCTGTCATCTGCTTGACAATTGCCAGCTGTGCTGCGTAATTCCTGCCTGCTCAGCTGCTTGATTATTGCCAGCTGAGCAGCATGATTCCTCACAGCTGAGTTCCATGATTATTGCCTGCTGACTGTTTGATTCGTGCCTACTCAGCTCTTTGTTTATTGCCTCCAGAGGCACATGATCAGTGTATGATAGCAAACATGATCAGCGCATGATCAGTCACATGATCAGCGCCATTAAGTCACGTGATCACTACATGATAGTCATGTGATCAGTCCATGCTCAGTCACGGTATCAGTGCATGATCAGCCACGTGATCAGTGCATGATCTGTCACAAGATTAGTGTATGATCATCCACGTGATCAGTGCATGGGCAGTCATGTGATCAGTGCATGATATAGACGTGATCAGTGCATGATCAGTCTCGTGATCAGTGCATGATAGCCACGTGATCAGTGCATGATCAGTCACCTGATGGGTGTATGATCATTCACGTGACCTGTACATGGTAGCTACATGATCATTGCATGATCAGCCACGTGAGTAGTTCATGATAGCCACGTGATCACTGCATGATCAGTCACGTGATCAGTGCATGATCAGTCATGTGACCAGTACATGGTAGCTGCGTGATCATGGCATGATCAGCCACGTGAGCAGTGCATGATAGCCACGTGATCAGTGCATGATCAGACACGTGATCAGTGCATGATCAGTCACGTGATCAGTGCATGATCAGCCACGTGATCAGTGCATGATCAGGCACGTGATCAGTGTATGTCAGCCACGTGATCAGTGCATGATAGCCACGTGATCAGTGCATGATCAGTCACGTGATCAGTGCATGATCAGTTACGTGATCAGTGCATGATCAGCCACGTGATCAGTGCATGATCAGCCACGTGATCAGTGCATGATCAATTACGTGATCAGTGCATGATCAGTCACGTGACCAGTACATGGTAGCTACGTGATCAGTGCATGATCAGCCACGTGATCAGTGCATGATAGCCACGTGATCAGTGCATGATCAGCCACGTGATCAGTGCATGATCAGTCATGTGATACGTGTGTGATCAGCCACGTGATCAGTGCATGATATCCACGTGATCAGTGCATGATCAGCCACGTGATCAGTGCATGAGAGCCACGTGATCAGTGCATGATCAGTCACGTGATCATGTGTGATCAGCCACGTGATCAGTGCATGATCAGCCACGTGATCAGTGCATGATCAGCCACGTGATCAGTGCATGATCAGTCACGTGATCAGTGCATGATAGCCACGTGATCAGTGCATGATCAGCCACGTGATCAGTGCATGATAGCCACGTGATCAGTGCATGATCAGCCACGTGATCAGTGCATGATATCCAAGTGATCAGTACATGATCATCACGTGATCAGTGTATGATAAGCCACGTGAACAGTGCATGCTCAGTCACGTGATCTGGGCCTGCTGAGCTGCGTGATTACTGTCTGCTCATCTGCTTGACAATTGCCAGCTGAGCTGCACGATTCCTGCCTGTCATCTGCTTGACAATTGCCAGCTGTGCTGCGTAATTCCTGCCTGCTCAGCTGCTTGATTATTGCCAGCTGAGCAGCATGATTCCTCACACCTGAGTTCCATGATTATTGCCTGCTGACTGTTTGATTCGTGCCTACTCAGCTCTTTGTTTATTGCCTCCAGAGGCACATGATCAGTGTATGATAGCAAACATGATCAGCGCATGATCAGTCACATGATCAGCGCCATTAAGTCACGTGATCACTACATGATAGTCATGTGATCAGTCCATGCTCAGTCACGGTATCAGTGCATGATCAGCCACGTGATCAGTGCATGATCTGTCACAAGATTAGTGTATGATCATCCACGTGATCAGTGCATGGGCAGTCATGTGATCAGTGCATGATATAGACGTGATCAGTGCATGATCAGTCTCGTGATCAGTGCATGATAGCCACGTGATCAGTGCATGATCAGTCACCTGATGGGTGTATGATCATTCACGTGACCTGTACATGGTAGCTACATGATCATTGCATGATCAGCCACGTGAGTAGTGCATGATAGCCACGTGATCACTGCATGATCAGTCACGTGATCAGTGCATGATCAGTCATGTGACCAGTACATGGTAGCTGCGTGATCATGGCATGATCAGCCACGTGAGCAGTGCATGATAGCCACGTGATCAGTGCATGATCAGTCACGTGATCAGTGCATGATCAGTCACGTGATCAGTGCATGATCAGCCACGTGATCAGTGCATGACCAGGCACGTGATCAGTGTATGTCAGCCACGTGATCAGTGCATGATAGCCACGTGATCAGTGCATGATCAGTCACGTGATCAGTGCATGATCAGTTATGTGATCAGTGTATGATCAGCCACGTGATCAGTGCATGATCAGCCACATGATCAGTGCATGATCAATTACGTGATCAGTGCATGATCAGTCACGTGACCAGTACATGGTAGCTACGTGATCATTGCATGATCAGCCACGTGATCAGTGCATGATAGCCACGTGATCAGTGCATGATAGCCACGTGATCAGTGCATGATCAGTCATGTGATACGTGTGTGATCAGCCACGTGATCAGTGCATGATATCCACGTGATCAGTGCATGACAGCCACGTGATCAGTGCATGATAGCCACGTGATCAGTGCATGATCAGTCACGTGATACATGTGTGATCAGCCACGTGATCAGTGCATGATGAGCCACGTGATCAGTGCATGATCAATTACGTGATCAGTGCATGATCAGTCACGTGACCAGTACATGGTTGCTACGTGATCGTTGCATGATCAGCCACGTGAGCAGTGCATGATAGCCACGTGATCAGTGCATGATCAGTCACGTGATCAGTGCATGATCAGTCACGTGAACAGTGCATGATCATTTACGTGATCTTTGCATGATCAGTCACGTGACCAGTATATGGTTGCTACGTGATCATTCCATGACGAGCCACGTGAGCAGTGCATGATAGCCACGTGATGTGTGCATGAGTTACGTGAGCAGAGTATGATCAGCCACGTGATCAGTGCATGAGTGCCACGTGATCAGTGCATGATATGTCACGTGACAGGTGTGTGATCAGCCACGTGATCAGTGCATGATCAGCCACGTGATCAGTGCATGATAGCCACGTGATCAGTGCATGAGTTACGTGAGCAGTGTATGATCAGCCACGTGATCAGTGCATGATGCCACGTGATCAGTGCATGATCAGTCACGTGATCAGTGTGTGATCAGCCACGTGAACAGTGCATGCTCAGTCACGTGATCTGGGCCTGCTGAGCTGCGTGATTACTGTCTGCTCATCTGCTTGACAATTGCCAGCTGAGCTGCACGATTCCTGCCTGCTCAGCTGCTTGATTATTGCCAGCTGAGCAGCATGATTCCTCACACCTGTGTTCCATGATTATTGCCTGCTGACTGTTTGATTCGTGCCTACTCAGCTCTTTGTTTATTGCCTCCAGAGGCACATGATCAGTGTATGATAGCAAACATGATCAGCGCATGATCAGTCACATGATCAGCGCCATTAAGTCACGTGATCACTACATGATAGTCATGTGATCAGTCCATGCTCAGTCACGGTATCAGTGCATGATCAGCCACGTGATCAGTGCATGATCTGTCACAAGATTAGTGTATGATCATCCACGTGATCAGTGCATGGGCAGTCATGTGATCAGTGCATGATATAGACGTGAACAGTGCATGATCAGTCTCGTGATCAGTGCATGATAGCCACGTGATCAGTGCATGATCAGTCACCTGATGGGTGTATGATCATTCACGTGACCTGTACATGGTAGCTACATGATCATTGCATGATCAGCCACGTGAGTAGTTCATGATAGCCACGTGATCACTGCATGATCAGTCACGTGATCAGTGCATGATCAGTCATGTGACCAGTACATGGTAGCTGCGTGATCATGGCATGATCAGCCACGTGAGCAGTGCATGATAGCCACGTGATCAGTGCATGATCAGACACGTGATCAGTGCATGATCAGTCACGTGATCAGTGCATGATCAGCCACGTGATCAGTGCATGATCAGGCACGTGATCAGTGTATGTCAGCCAAGTGATCAGTGCATGATAGCCACGTGATCAGTGCATGATCAGTCACGTGATCAGTGCATGATCAGTTATGTGATCAGTGTATGATCAGCCACGTGATCAGTGCATGATCAGCCACATGATCAGTGCATGATCAATTACGTGATCAGTGCATGATCAGTCACGTGACCAGTACATGGTAGCTACGTGATCATTGCATGATCAGCCACGTGATCAGTGCATGATAGCCACGTGATCAGTGCATGATAGCCACGTGATCAGTGCATGATCAGTCATGTGATACGTGTGTGATCAGCCACGTGATCAGTGCATGATATCCACGTGATCAGTGCATGACAGCCACGTGATCAGTGCATGAGAGCCACGTGATCAGTGCATGATCAGTCACGTGATACATGTGTGATCAGCCACGTGATCAGTGCATGATGAGCCACGTGATCAGTGCAGGATCAATTACGTGATCAGTGCATGATCAGTCACGTGACCAGTACATGGTTGCTACGTGATCGTTGCATGATCAGCCACGTGAGCAGAGCATGATAGCCACGTGATCAGTGCATGATCAGTCACGTGATCAGTACATGATCAGTCACGTGAACAGTGCATGATCATTTACGTGATCTTTGCATGATCAGTCACGTGACCAGTATATGGTTGCTACGTGATCATTCCATGACGAGCCACGTGAGCAGTGCATGATAGCCATGTGATGTGTGCATGAGTTACGTGAGCAGAGTATGATCAGCCACGTGATCAGTGCATGAGTGCCACGTGATCAGTGCATGATATGTCACGTGACAGGTGTGTGATCAGCCACGTGAACAGTGCATGTTCAGCCACGCGATCAGTGCATGATAGCCACGTGATCAGTGCATGATCAGTTACGTGAGCAGTGCATGATCAGCCACGTGATCAGTGCATGGTCAGACACGTGAACAGTGTATGATCAGCCACGTGATCAGTGCATGATATCCAAGTGATCAGTGCATGATCATCACGTGATCAGTGTATGATCAGCCACGTGAACAGTGCATGCTCAGTCACGTGATCTGGGCCTGCTGAGCTGCGTGATTACTGTCTGCTCATCTGCTTGACAATTGCCAGCTGAGCTGCACGATTCCTGCCTGTCATCTGCTTGACAATTGCCAGCTGTGCTGCGTAATTCCTGCCTGCTCAGCTGCTTGATTATTGCCAGCTGAGCAGCATGATTCCTCACACCTGAGTTCCATGATTATTGCCTGCTGACTGTTTGATTCGTGCCTACTCAGCTCTTTGTTTATTGCCTCCAGAGGCACATGATCAGTGTATGATAGCAAACATGATCAGCGCATGATCAGTCACATGATCAGCGCCATTAAGTCACGTGATCACTACATGATAGTCATGTGATCAGTCCATGCTCAGTCACGGTATCAGTGCATGATCAGCCACGTGATCAGTGCATGATCTGTCACAAGATTAGTGTATGATCATCCACGTGATCAGTGCATGGGCAGTCATGTGATCAGTGCATGATATAGACGTGAACAGTGCATGATCAGTCTCGTGATCAGTGCATGATAGCCACGTGATCAGTGCATGATCAGTCACCTGATGGGTGTATGATCATTCACGTGACCTGTACATGGTAGCTACATGATCATTGCATGATCAGCCACGTGAGTAGTGCATGATAGCCACGTGATCACTGCATGATCAGTCACGTGATCAGTGCATGATCAGTCATGTGACCAGTGCATGGTAGCTGCGTGATCATGGCATGATCAGCTACGTGAGCAGTGCATGATAGCCACGTGATCAGTGCATGATCAGACACGAGATCAGTGCATGATCAGCCACGCGATCAGTGCATGATCAGCCACGTGATCAGTGCATGATATCCAAGTGATCAGTACATGATCATCACGTGATCAGTGTATGATCAGCCACGTGAACAGTGCATGCTCAGTCACGTGATCTGTGCCTGCTGAGCTGCGTGATTACTGTCTGCTCATCTGCTTGACAATTGCCATCTGAGCTGCACGATTTCTGCCTGCTCAGCTGCTTGATTATTGCCAGCTGAGCAGCATGATTCCTCACACCTGAGTTCCATGATTATTGCCTGCTGACTGATTGATTCGTGCCTACTCAGCTCTTTGTTTATTGCCTCCAGAGGCACATGATCAGTGTATGATAGCAAACATGATCAGCGCATGATCAGTCACATGATCAGCGCCATTAAGTCACGTGATCACTACATGATCAGTCACGTGATCAGTGCATGATCAGTCATGTGACCAGTACATGATAGCCGCGTGATCATGGCATAATCAGCCACGTGAGCAGTGCATGATAGCCACGTGATCAGTGCATGATCAGACACGAGATCAGTGCATGATCAGTCACGTGATCAGTGCATGATCAGCCACGTGATCAGTGCATGATCTGTCACAAGATTAGTGTATGATCCTCCACGTGATCAGTGCACGGGCAGTCATGTGATCAGTGCATGATATAGACGTGAACAGTGCATGATCAGTCTCGTGATCTGTGCATGATAGCCACGTGATCAGTGCATGATCAGTCACCTGATGGGTGTATGATCATTCACGTGACCTGTACATGGTAGCTACATGATCTTTGCATGATCAGCCACGTGAGTACTTCATGATAGCCACGTGATCACTGCATGATCAGTCACGTGATCAGTGCATGATCAGTCATGTGACCAGTACATGGTAGCTGCGTGATCATGGCATGATCAGCCACGTGAGCAGTGCATGATAGCCACGTGATCAGTGCATGATCAGTCACGAGATCAGTGCATGATCAGTCACGTGATCAGTGCATGATCAGCCACGTGATCAGTGCATGACCAGGCACGTGATCAGTGTATGTCCAGCCAAGTGATCAGTGCATGATAGCCACGTGATCAGTGCATGATCAGTCACGTGATCAGTGCATGATCAATTATGTGATCAGTGTATGATCAGCCACGTGATCAGTGCATGATCAGCCACATGATCAGTGCATGATCAATTACGTGCTCAGTGCATGATCAGTTACGTGACCAGTACAAGGTAGCTACGTGATCATTGCCTGATAAGCCACGTGATCAGTGCATGATAGCCACGTGATCAGTGCATGATAGCCACGTGATCAGTGCATGATCAGTCATGTGATACGTGTGTGATCAGCCACATGATCAGTGCATGATATCCACGTGATGAGTGCATGACAGCCACGTGATCAGTGCATGAGAGCCACGGGATCAGTGCATGATCAGTCACGTGATACATGTGTGATCAGCCACGTGATCAGTGCATGATGAGCCACGTGATCAGTGCAGGATCAATTAAGTGATCAGTGCATGATCAGTCACGTGACCAGTACATGGTTGCTACGTGATCGTTGCATGATCAGCCACGTGAGCAGAGCATGATAGCCACGTGGTCAGTGCATGATCAGTCACGTGATCAGTACATGATCAGTCACGTGAACAGTGCATGATCATTTACGTGATCTTTGCATGATCAGTCACGTTACCAGTATATGGTTGCTACGTGATCTATCCATGACGAGCCACGTGAGCAGTGCATGATAGCCATGTAATGTGTGCATGAGTTACGTGAGCAGAGTATGATCAGCCACGTGATCAGTGCATGAGTGCCACGTGATCAGTGCATGATATGTCACGTGACAGGTGTGTGATCAGCCACGTGAACAGTGCATGTTCAGCCACGTGATCAGTGCATGATAGCCACGTGATCAGTGCATGATCAGTTACGTGAGCAGTGTATGATCAGCCACGTGATCAGTGCATGGTCAGACACGTGAACAGTGTATGATCAGCCACGTGATCAGTGCATGATATCCAAGTGATCAGTACATGATCATCACGTGATCAATGTATGATCAGCCACGTGAACAGTGCATGCTCAGTCACGTGATCTGGGCCTGCTGAGCTGCGTGATTACTGTCTGCTCATCTGCTTGACAATTGCCAGCTGAGCTGCACGATTCCTGCCTGTCATCTGCTTGACAATTGCCAGCTGTGCTGCGTAATTCCTGCCTGCTCAGCTGCTTGATTATTGCCAGCTGAGCAGCATGATTCCTCACACCTGTGTTCCATGATTATTGCCTGCTGACTGTTTGATTCGTGCCTACTCAGCTCTTTGTTTATTGCCTCCAGAGGCACATGATCAGTGTATGATAGCAAACATGATCAGCGCATGATCAGTCACATGATCAGCGCCATTAAGTCACGTGATCACTACATGATAGTCATGTGATCAGTCCATGCTCAGTCACGGTATCAGTGCATGATCAGCCACGTGATCAGTGCATGATCTGTCACAAGATTAGTGTATGATCATCCACGTGATCAGTGCACGGGCAGTCATGTGATCAGTGCATGATATAGACGTGAACAGTGCATGATCAGTCTCGTGTTCAGTGCATGATAGCCACGTGATCAGTGCATGATCAGTCACCTGATGGGTGTATGATCATTCACGTGACCTGTACATGGTAGCTACATGATCATTGCATGATCAGCCACGTGAGTACTTCATGATAGCCACGTGATCACTGCATGATCAGTCACGTGATCAGTGCATGATCAGTCATGTGACCAGTACATGGTAGCTGCGTGATCATGGCATGATCAGCCACGTGAGCAGTACATGATAGCCACGTGATCAGTGCATGATCAGACACGAGATCAGTGCATGATCAGTCACGTGATCAGTGCATGATCAGCCACGTGATCAGTGCATGATATCCAAGTGATCAGTACATGATCATCACGTGATCAGTGTATGATAAGCCACGTGAACAGTGCATGCTCAGTCACGTGATCTGGGCCTGCTGAGCTGCGTGATTACTGTCTGCTCATCTGCTTGACAATTGCCAGCTGAGCTGCACGATTCCTGCCTGCTCAGCTGCTTGATTATTGCCAGCTGAGCAGCATGATTCCTCACACCTGTGTTCCATGATTATTGCCTGCTGACTGTTTGATTCGTGCCTACTCAGCTCTTTGTTTATTGCCTCCAGAGGCACATGATCAGTGTATGATAGCAAACATGATCAGCACATGATCAGTCACATGATCAGCGCCATTAAGTCACGTGATCACTACATGATAGTCATGTGATCAGTCCATGCTCAGTCACGGTATCAGTGCATGATCAGCCACGTGATCAGTGCATGATCTGTCACAAGATTAGTGTATGATCATCCACGTGATCAGTGCACGGGCAGTCATGTGATCAGTGCATGATATAGACGTGAACAGTGCATGATCAGTCTCGTGATCAGTGCATGATAGCCACGTGATCAGTGCATGATCAGTCACCTGATGGGTGTATGATCATTCACGTGACCTGTACATGGTAGCTACATGATCATTGCATGATCAGCCACGTGAGTAGTTCATGATAGCCACGTGATCACTGCATGATCAGTCACGTGATCAGTGCATGATCAGTCATGTGACCAGTACATGGTAGCTGCGTGATCATGGCATGATCAGCCATGTGAGCAGTGCATGATAGCCACGTGATCAGTGCATGATCAGACACGAGATCAGTGCATGATCAGTCTCGTGATCAGTGCATGATCAGCCACGTGATCAGTGCATGACCCGGCACGTGATCAGTGTATGTCCAGCCAAGTGATCAGTGCATGATAGCCACGAGATCAGTGCATGATCAGTCACGTGATCAGTGCATGATCAGTTATGTGATCAGTGTATGATCAGCCACGTGATCAGTGCATGATCAGCCACATGATCAGTGCATGATCAATTACGTGCTCAGTGCATGATCAGTCACGTGACCAGTACATGGTAGCTACGTGATCATTGCCTGATCAGCCACGTGATCAGTGCATGATAGCCACGTGATCAGTGCATGATAGCCACGTGATCAGTGTATGATCAGCCACGTGAACAGTGCATGCTCAGTCACGTGATCTGGGCCTGCTGAGCTGCGTGATTACTGTCTGCTCATCTGCTTGACAATTGCCAGCTGAGCTGCACGATTCCTGAATGCTCAGCTGCTTGATTATTGCCAGCTGAGCAGCATGATTCCTCACACCTGTGTTCCATGATTATTGCCTGCTGACTGTTTGATTCGTGCCTACTCAGCTCTTTGTTTATTGCCTCCAGAGGCACATGATCAGTGTATGATAGCAAACATGATCAGCGCATGATCAGTCACATGATCAGCGCCATTAAGTCACGTGATCACTACATGATAGTCATGTGATCAGTCCATGCTCAGTCACGGTATCAGTGCATGATCAGCCACGTGATCAGTGCATGATCTGTCACAAGATTAGTGTATGATCATCCACGTGATCAGTGCACGGGCAGTCATGTGATCAGTGCATGATATAGACGTGAACAGTGCATGATCAGTCTCGTGATCAGTGCATGATAGCCACGTGATCAGTGCATGATCAGTCACCTGATGGGTGTATGATCATTCACGTGACCTGTACATGGTAGCTACATGATCATTGCATGATCAGCCACGTGAGTAGTTCATGATAGCCACGTGATCACTGCATGATCAGTCACGTGATCAGTGCATGATCAGTCATGTGACCAGTACATGGTAGCTGCGTGATCATGGCATGATCAGCCACGTGAGCAGTGCATGATAGCCACGTGATCAGTGCATGATCAGACACGAGATCAGTGCATGCTCAGTCACGTGATCAGTGCATGATCAGCCACGTGATCAGTGCATGATCAGCCACATGATCAGTGCATGATCAATTACGTGCTCAGTGCATGATCAGTTACGTGACCAGTACAAGGTAGCTACGTGATCATTGCCTGATAAGCCACGTGATCAGTGCATGATAGCCACGTGAGTAGTTCATGATAGCCACGTGATCACTGCATGATCAGTCACGTGATCAGTGCATGATCAGTCATGTGACCAGTACATGGTAGCTGCGTGATCATGGCATGATCAGCCACGTGAGCAGTGCATGATCAGTCACGTGATCAGTGCATGATCAGCCACGTGATCAGTGCATGACCAGGCACGTGATCAGTGTATGTCCAGCCAAGTGATCAGTGCATGATAGCCACGTGATCAGTGCATGATCAGTCACGTGATCAGTGCATGATCAGTTATGTGATCAGTGTATGATCAGCCACGTGATCAGTGCATGATCAGCCACATGATCAGTGCATGATCAATTACGTGCTCAGTGCATGATCAGTTACGTGACCAGTACATGGTAGCTACGTGATCATTGCCTGATAAGCCACGTGATCAGTGCATGATAGCCACGTGATCAGTGCATGATAGCCACGTGATCAGTGCATGATCAGTCATGTGATACGTGTGTGATCAGCCACATGATCAGTGCATGATATCCACGTGATCAGTGCATGACAGCCACGTGATCAGTGCATGAGAGCCACGGGATCAGTGCATGATCAGTCACGTGACACATGTGTGATCAGCCACGTGATCAGTGCATGATGAGCCACGTGATCAGTGCAGGATCAATTACGTGATCAGTGCATGATCAGTCACGTGACCAGTACATGGTTGCTACGTGATCGTTGCATGATCAGCCACGTGAGCAGAGCATGATAGCCACGTGGTCAGTGCATGATCAGCCACGTGATCAGTGCATGATATCCAAGTGATCAGTACATGATCATCACATGATCAGTGTATGATCAGCCACGTGAACAGTGCATGCTCAGTCACGTGATCTGGGCCTGCTTAGCTGCGTGATTACTGTCTGCTCATCTGCTTGACAATTGCCACCTAAGCTGCACGATTCCTGCCTGCTCAGCTGCTTGATTATTGCCAGCTGAGCAGCATGATTCCTCACACATGATTCCATGATTATTGCCTGCTGACTGATTGATTCGTGCCTACTCAGCTCTTTGTTTATTGCCTCCAGAGGCACATGATCAGTGTATGATAGCAAACATGATCAGCGCATGATCAGTCACATGATCAGCGCCATTAAGTCACGTGATCACTACATGATCAGTCACGTGATCAGTGCATGATCAGTCATGTGACCAGTACATGGTAGCTGCGTGATCATGGCATAATCAGCCACGTGAGCAGTGCATGATAGCCACGTGATCAGTGCATGATCAGACACGAGATCAGTGCATGATCAGTCACGTGATCAGTGCATGATCAGCCACGTGATCAGTGCATGATCTGTCACAAGATTAGTGTATGATCATCCACGTGATCAGTGCACGGGCAGTCATGTGATCAGTGCATGATATAGACGTGAACAGTGCATGATCAGTCTCGTGATCTGTGCATGATAGCCACGTGATCAGTGCATGATCAGTCACCTGATGGGTGTATGATCATTCACGTGACCTGTACATGGTAGCTACATGATCATTGCATGATCAGCCACGTTAGTAGTTCATGATAGCCACGTGATCACTGCATGATCAGTCACGTGATCAGTGCATGATCAGTCATGTGACCAGTACATGGTAGCTGCGTGATCATGGCATGATTAGCCAGGTGAGCAGTGCATGATAGCCACGTGATCAGTGCATGATCAGTCACGAGATCAGTGCATGATCAGTCACGTGATCAGTGCATGATCAGCCACGTTATCAGTGCATGACCAGGCACGTGATCAGTGTATGTCCAGCCAAGTGATCAGTGCATGATAGCCACGTGATCAGTGCATGATCAGTCACGTGATCAGTGCATGATCAATTATGTGATCAGTGTATGATCAGCCACGTGATCAGTGCATGATCAGCCACATGATCAGTGCATGATCAATTACGTGCTCAGTGCATGATCAGTTAGGTGACCAGTACAAGGTAGCTACGTGATCATTGCCTGATAAGCCACGTGATCAGTGCATGATAGCCACGTGATCAGTGCATGATAGCCACGTGATCAGTGAATGATCAGTCATGTGATACGTGTGTGATCAGCCACATGATCAGTGCATGATATCCACGTGATCAGTGCATGACAGCCACGTGATCAGTGCATGAGAGCCACGGGATCAGTGCATGATCAGTCACGTGATACATGTGTGATCAGCCACGTGATCAGTGCATGATGAGCCACGTGATCAGTGCAGGATCAATTACGTGATCAGTGCATGATCAGTCACGTGACCAGTACATGGTTGCTACGTGATCGTTGCATGATCAGCCACGTGAGCAGAGCATGATAGCCACGTGGTCAGTGCATGATCAGTCACGTGATCAGTACATGATCAGTCACGTGAACAGTGCATGATCATTTACGTGATCTTTGCATGATCAGTCACGTTACCAGTATATGGTTGCTACGTGATCTATCCATGACGAGCCACGTGAGCAGTGCATGATAGCCATGTAATGTGTGCATGAGTTACGTGAGCAGAGTATGATCAGCCACGTGATCAGTGCATGAGTGCCACGTGATCAGTGCATGATATGTCACGTGACAGGTGTGTGATCAGCCACGTGAACAGTGCATGTTCAGCCACGTGATCAGTGCATGATAGCCACGTGATCAGTGCATGATCAGTTACGTGAGCAGTGTATGATCAGCCACGTGATCAGTGCATGGTCAGACACGTGAACAGTGTATGATCAGCCACGTGATCAGTGCATGATATCCAAGTGATCAGTACATGATCATCACGTGATCAATGTATGATCAGCCACGTGAACAGTGCATGCTCAGTCACGTGATCTGGGCCTGCTGAGCTGCGTGATTACTGTCTGCTCATCTGCTTGACAATTGCCAGCTGAGCTGCACGATTCCTGCCTGTCATCTGCTTGACAATTGCCAGCTGTGCTGCGTAATTCCTGCCTGCTCAGCTGCTTGATTATTGCCAGCTGAGCAGCATGATTCCTCACACCTGTGTTCCATGATTATTGCCTGCTGACTGTTTGATTCGTGCCTACTCAGCTCTTTGTTTATTGCCTCCAGAGGCACATGATCAGTGTATGATAGCAAACATGATCAGCGCATGATCAGTCACATGATCAGCGCCATTAAGTCACGTGATCACTACATGATAGTCATGTGATCAGTCCATGCTCAGTCACGGTATCAGTGCATGATCAGCCACGTGATCAGTGCATGATCTGTCACAAGATTAGTGTATGATCATCCACGTGATCAGTGCACGGGCAGTCATGTGATCAGTGCATGATATAGACGTGAACAGTGCATGATCAGTCTCGTGTTCAGTGCATGATAGCCACGTGATCAGTGCATGATCAGTCACCTGATGGGTGTATGATCATTCACGTGACCTGTACATGGTAGCTACATGATCATTGCATGATCAGCCACGTGAGTATTTCATGATAGCCACGTGATCACTGCATGATCAGTCACGTGATCAGTGCATGATCAGTCATGTGACCAGTACATGGTAGCTGCATGATCATGGCATGGTCAGCCACGTGAGCAGTACATGATAGCCACGTGATCAGTGCATGATCAGACACGAGATCAGTGCATGATCAGTCACGTGATCAGTGCATGATCAGCCACGTGATCAGTGCATGATATCCAAGTGATCAGTACATGATCATCACGTGATCAGTGTATGATAAGCCACGTGAACAGTGCATGCTCAGTCACGTGATCTGGGCCTGCTGAGCTGCGTGATTACTGTCTGCTCATCTGCTTGACAATTGCCAGCTGAGCTGCATGATTCCTGCCTGCTCAGCTGCTTGATTATTGCCAGCTGAGCAGCATGATTCCTCACACCTGTGTTCCATGATTATTGCCTGCTGACTGTTTGATTCGTGCCTACTCAGCTCTTTGTTTATTGCCTCCAGAGGCACATGATCAGTGTATGATAGCAAACATGATCAGCGCATGATCAGTCACATGATCAGCGCCATTAAGTCACGTGATCACTACATGATAGTCATGTGATCAGTCCATGCTCAGTCACGGTATCAGTGCATGATCAGCCACGTGATCAGTGCATGATCTGTCACAAGATTAGTGTATGATCATCCACGTGATCAGTGCACGGGCAGTCATGTGATCAGTGCATGATATAGACGTGAACAGTGCATGATCAGTCTCGTGATCAGTGCATGACAGCCACGTGATCAGTGCATGAGCAGCCACGGGATCAGTGCATGATCAGTCACGTGATACATGTGGGATCAGCCACGTGATCAGTGCATGATGAGCCACGTGATCAGTGCAGGATCAATTACGTGATCAGTGCATGATCAGTCATGTGACCAGTACATGGTTGCTACGTGATCGTTGCATGATCAGCCACGTGAGCAGAGCATGATAGCCACGTGGTCAGTGCATGATCAGCCACGTGATCAGTGCATGATATCCAAGTGATCAGTACATGATCATCACGTGATCAGTGTATGATCAGCCACGTGAACAGTGCATGCTCAGTCACGTGATCTGGGCCTGCTGAGCTGCGTGATTACTGTCTGCTCATCTGCTTGACAATTGCCATCTAAGCTGCACGATTCCTGCCTGCTCAGCTGCTTGATTATTGCCAGCTGAGCAGCATGATTCCTCACACATGATTCCATGATTATTGCCTGCTGACTGTTTGATTCGTGCCTACTCAGCTCTTTGTTTATTGCCTCCAGAGGCACATGATCAGTGTATGATAGCAAACATGATCAGCGCATGATCAGTCACATGATCAGCGCCATTAAGTCACGTGATCACTACATGATCAGTCACGTGATCAGTGCATGATCAGTCATGTGACCAGTACATGGCAGCTGCGTGATCATGGCATAATCAGCCACGTGAGCAGTGCATGATAGCCACGTGATCAGTGCATGATCAGACACGAGATCAGTGCATGATCAGTCAGGTGATCAGTGCATGATCAGCCACGTGATCAGTGCATGATCTGTCACAAGATTAGTGTATGATCATCCACGTGATCAGTGCACGGGCAGTCATGTGATCAGTGCATGATATAGACTTGAACAGTGCATGATCAGTCTCGTGATCTGTGCATGATAGCCACGTGATCAGTGCATGATCAGTCACCTGATGGGTGTATGATCATTCACGTGACCTGTACATGGTAGCTACATGATCATTGCATGATCAGCCACGTTAGTAGTTCATGATAGCCACGTGATCACTGCATGATCAGTCACGTGATCAGTGCATGATCAGTCATGTGACCAGTACATGGTAGCTGCGTGATCATGGCATGATCAGCCAGGTGAGCAGTGCATGATAGCCACGTGATCAGTGCATGATCAGTCACGAGATCAGTGCATGATCAGTCACGTGATCAGTGCATGATCAGCCACGTGATCAGTGCATGACCAGGCACGTGATCAGTGTATGTCCAGCCAAGTGATCAGTGCATGATAGCCACGTGATCAGTGCATGATATGTCACGTGACAGTGTGTGATCAGCCACGTGAACAGTGCATGTTCAGCCACGTGATCAGTGCATGATAGCCACGTGATCAGTGCATGATCAATTATGTGATCAGTGTATGATCAGCCACGTGATCAGTGCATGATCAGCCACATGATCAGTGCATGATCAATTACGTGCTCAGTGCATGATCAGTTACGTGACCAGTACAAGGTAGCTACGTGATCATTGCCTGATAAGCCACGTGATCAGTGCATGATAGCCACGTGATCAGTGCATGATAGCCACGTGATTAGTGCATGATCAGTCATGTGATACGTGTGTGATCAGCCACATGATCAGTGCATGATATCCACGTGATCAGTGCATGACAGCCACGTGATCAGTGCATGAGAGCCACGGGATCAGTGCATGATCAGTCACGTGATACATGTGTGATCAGCCACGTGATCAGTGCATGATGAGCCACGTGATCAGTGCAGGATCAATTACGTGATCAGTGCATGATCAGTCACGTGACCAGTACATGGTTGCTACGTGATCGTTGCATGATCAGCCACGTGAGCAGAGCATGATAGCCACGTGGTCAGTGCATGATCAGTCACGTGATCAGTACATGATCAGTCACGTGAACAGTGCATGATCATTTACGTGATCTTTGCATGATCAGTCACGTTACCAGTATATGGTTGCTACGTGATCTATCCATGACGAGCCACGTGAGCAGTGCATGATAGCCATGTAATGTGTGCATGAGTTACGTGAGCAGAGTATGATCAGCCACGTGATCAGTGCATGAGTGCCACGTGATCAGTGCATGATATGTCACGTGACAGGTGTGTGATCAGCCACGTGAACAGTGCATGTTCAGCCACGTGATCAGTGCATGATAGCCACGTGATCAGTGCATGATCAGTTACGTGAGCAGTGTATGATCAGCCACGTGATCAGTGCATGGTCAGACACGTGAACAGTGTATGATCAGCCACGTGATCAGTGCATGATATCCAAGTGATCAGTACATGATCATCACGTGATCAGTGTATGATCAGCCACGTGAACAGTGCATGCTCAGTCACGTGATCTGGGCCTGCTGAGCTGCGTGATTACTGTCTGCTCATCTGCTTGACAATTGCCAGCTGAGCTGCACGATTCCTGCCTGTCATCTGCTTGACAATTGCCAGCTGTGCTGCGTAATTCCTGCCTGCTCAGCTGCTTGATTATTGCCAGCTGAGCAGCATGATTCCTCACACCTGTGTTCCATGATTATTGCCTGCTGACTGTTTGATTCGTGCCTACTCAGCTCTTTGTTTATTGCCTTCAGAGGCACATGATCAGTGTATGATAGCAAACATGATCAGCGCATGATCAGTCACATGATCAGCGCCATTAAGTCACGTGATCACTACATGATAGTCATGTGATCAGTCCATGCTCAGTCACGGTATCAGTGCATGATCAGCCACGTGATCAGTGCATGATCTGTCACAAGATTAGTGTATGATCATCCACGTGATCAGTGCACGGGCAGTCATGTGATCAGTGCATGATATAGACGTGAACAGTGCATGATCAGTCTCGTGATCAGTGCATGATAGCCACGTGATCAGTGCATGATCAGTCACCTGATGGGTGTATGATCATTCACGTGACCTGTACATGGTAGCTACATGATCATTGCATGATCAGCCACGTGAGTAGTTCATGATAGCCACGTGATCACTGCATGATCAGTCACGTGATCAGTGCATGATCAGTCATGTGACCAGTACATGGTAGCTGCGTGATCATGGCATGATCAGCCACGTGAGCAGTACATGATAGCCACGTGATCAGTGCATGATCAGACACGAGATGAGTGCATGATCAGTCACGTGATCAGTGCATGATCAGCCACGTGATCAGTGCATGATATCCAAGTGATCAGTACATGATCATCACGTGATCAGTGTATGATAAGCCACGTGAACAGTGCATGCTCAGTCACGTGATCTGGGCCTGCTGAGCTGCGTGATTACTGTCTGCTCATCTGCTTGACAATTGCCAGCTGAGCTGCACGATTCCTGCCTGCTCAGCTGCTTAATTATTGCCAGCTGAGCAGCATGATTCCTCACACCTGTGTTCCATGATTATTGCCTGCTGACTGTTTGATTCGTGCCTACTCAGCTCTTTGTTTATTGCCTCCAGAGGCACATGATCAGTGTATGATAGCAAACATGATCAGCGCATGATCAGTCACATGATCAGCGCCATTAAGTCACGTGATCACTACATGATACTCATGTGATCAGTCCATGCTCAGTCACGGTATCAGTGCATGATCAGCCACGTGATCAGTGCATGATCTGTCACAAGATTAGTGTATGATCATCCACGTGATCAGTGCACGGGCAGTCATGTGATCAGTGCATGATATAGACGTGAACAGTGCATGATCAGTCTCGTGATCAGTGCATGATAGCCACGTGATCAGTGCATGATCAGTCACCTGATGGGTGTATGATCATTCACGTGACCTGTACATGGTAGCTACATGATCATTGCATGATCAGCCACGTGAGTAGTTCATGATAGCCACGTGATCACTGCATGATCAGTCACGTGATCAGTGCATGATCAGTCATGTGACCAGTACATGGTAGCTGCGTGATCATGGCATGATCAGCCACGTGAGCAGTGCATGATAGCCACGTGATCAGTGCATGATCAGACACGAGATCAGTGCATGATCAGTCACGTGATCAGTGCATGATCAGCCACGTGATCAGTGCATGACCAGGCACGTGATCAGTGTATGTCCAGCCAAGTGATCAGTACATGATAGCCACGAGATCAGTGCATGATCAGTCACGTGATCAGTGCATGATCAGTTATGTGATCAGTGTATGATCAGCCACGTGATCAGTGCATGATCAGCCACATGATCAGTGCATGATCAATTACGTGCTCAGTGCATGATCAGTCACGTGACCAGTACATGGTAGCTACGTGATCATTGCCTGATCAGCCACGTGATCAGTGCATGATAGCCACGTGATCAGTGCATGATAGCCACGTGATCAGTGTATTATCAGCCACGTGAACAGTGCATGCTCAGTCACGTGATCTGGGCCTGCTGAGCTGCGTGATTACTGTCTGCTCATCTGCTTGACAATTGCCAGCTGAGCTGCACGATTCCTGAATGCTCAGCTGCTTGATTATTGCCAGCTGAGCAGCATGATTCCTCACACCTGTGTTCCATGATTATTGCCTGCTGACTGTTTGATTCGTGCCTACTCAGCTCTTTGTTTATTGCCTCCAGAGGCACATGATCAGTGTATGATAGCAAACATGATCAGCGCATGATCAGTCACATGATCAGCGCCATTAAGTCACGTGATCACTACATGATACTCATGTGATCAGTCCATGCTCAGTCACGGTATCAGTGCATGATCAGCCACGTGATCAGTGCATGATCTGTCACAAGATTAGTGTATCATCATCCACGTGATCAGTGCACGGGCAGTCATGTGATCAGTGCATGATATAGACGTGAACAGTGCATGATCAGTCTCGTGATCAGTGCATGATAGCCACGTGATCAGTGCATGATCAGTCACCTGATGGGTGTATGATCATTCACGTGACCTGTACATGGTAGCTACATGATCATTGCATGATCAGCCACGTGAGTAGTTCATGATAGCCACGTGATCACTGCATGATCAGTCACGTTATCAGTGCATGATCAGTCATGTGACCAGTACATGATAGCTGCGTGATCATGGCATGATCAGCCACGTGAGCAGTGCATGATAGCCACGTGATCAGTGCATGATCAGACACGAGATCAGTGCATGCTCAGTCACGTGATCAGTGCATGATCAGCCACGTGATCAGTGCATGATCAGCCACATGATCAGTGCATGATCAATTACGTGCTCAGTGCATGATCAGTTACGTGACCAGTACAAGGTAGCTACGTGATCATTGCCTGATAAGCCACGTGATCAGTGCATGATAGCCACGTGATCAGTGCATGATAGCCACGTGATCAGTGCATGATCAGTCATGTGATACGTGTGTGATCAGCCACATGATCAGTGCATGATATCCACGTGATCAGTGCATGATAGCCACGTGATCAGTGCATGATCAGACACGAGATCAGTGCATGATCAGTCACGTGATCAGTGCATGATCAGCCACGTGATCAGTGCATGATCAGTCACGTGATCAGTGCATGATCAGCCACGTGATCAGTGCATGATCAGTCACGTGATCAGTGCATGATAGACGTGATCAGTGCATGATCAGCCACGTGATCAGTGCATGATAGCCACGTGATCAGTGCATGATCAGTCACGTGATCAGTGCATGATCATTCACGTGATCAGTGCATGTAGCCACGTGATCAGTGCATGATCAGCCACGTGATCAGTGCATGATAGCCACGTGATCAGTGCATGATCAGCCACGTGATCAGTGCATGATGAGCCACGTGATCAGTGCAGGATCAATTACGTGATCAGTGCATGATCAGTCACGTGACCAGTACATGGTTGCTACGTGATCGTTGCATGATCAGCCACGTGAGCAGAGCATGATAGCCACGTGATCAGTGCATGATCAGTCACGTGATCAGTACATGATCAGTCACGTGAACAGTGCATGATCATTTACGTGATCTTTGCATGATCAGTCACGTGACCAGTATATGGTTGCTACGTGATCATTCCATGACGAGCCACGTGAGCAGTGCATGATAGCCACGTGATGTGTGCATGAGTTACGTGAGCAGAGTATGATCAGCCACGTGATCAGTGCATGAGTGCCACGTGATCAGTGCATGATATGTCACGTGACAGGTGTGTGATCAGCCACGTGAACAGTGCATGTTCAGCCACGTGATCAGTGCATGATAGCCACGTGATCAGTGCATGATCAGTTACGTGAGCAGTGTATGATCAGCCACGTGATCAGTGCATGGTCAGACACGTGAACAGTGTATGATCAGCCACGTGATCAGTGCATGATATCCAAGTGATCAGTGCATGATCATCACGTGATCAGTGTATGATCAGCCACGTGAACAGTGCATGCTCAGTCACGTGATCTGGGCCTGCTGAGCTGCGTGATTACTGTCTGCTCATCTGCTTGACAATTGCCAGCTGAGCTGCACGATTCCTGCCTGTCATCTGCTTGACAATTGCCAGCTGTGCTGCGTAATTCCTGCCTGCTCAGCTGCTTGATTATTGCCAGCTGAGCAGCATGATTCCTCACACCTGAGTTCCATGATTATTGCCTGCTGACTGTTTGATTCGTGCCTACTCAGCTCTTTGTTTATTGCCTCCAGAGGCACATGATCAGTGTATGATAGCAAACATGATCAGCGCATGATCAGTCACATGATCAGCGCCATTAAGTCACGTGATCACTACATGATAGTCATGTGATCAGTCCATGCTCAGTCACGGTATCAGTGCATGATCAGCCACGTGATCAGTGCATGATCTGTCACAAGATTAGTGTATGATCATCCACGTGATCAGTGCATGGGCAGTCATGTGATCAGTGCATGATATAGACGTGAACAGTGCATGATCAGTCTCGTGATCAGTGCATGATAGCCACGTGATCAGTGCATGATCAGTCACCTGATGGGTGTATGATCATTCACGTGACCTGTACATGGTAGCTACATGATCATTGCATGATCAGCCACGTGAGTAGTTCATGATAGCCACGTGATCACTGCATGATCAGTCACGTGATCAGTGCATGATCAGTCATGTGACCAGTACATGGTAGCTGCGTGATCATGGCATGATCAGCCACGTGAGCAGTGCATGATAGCCACGTGATCAGTGCATGATCAGACACGTGATCAGTGCATGATCAGTCACGTGATCAGTGCATGATCAGCCACGTGATCAGTGCATGATCAGGCACGTGATCAGTGTATGATCAGCCACGTGATCAGTGCATGATCAGCCACGTGATCAGTGCATGATCAGCCACGTGATCAGTGCATGATCAGTTACGTGATCAGTGTATGATCAGCCACGTGATCAGTGCATGATCAGACACGTGATCAGTGCATGATCAGCCACGTGATCAGTGCATGATATCCACGTGATCAGTGCATGATCATCACGTGATCAGTGTATGATCAGCCACGTGATCAGTGCATGCTCAGTCACGTGATCTGGGCCTGCTGAGCTGCGTGATTACTGTCTGCTCATCTGCTTGACAATTGCCAGCTGAGCTGCACGATTCCTGCCTGCTCAGCTGCTTGATTATTGCCAGCTGAGCAGCATGATTCCTCACACCTGAGTTCCATGATTATTGCCTGCTGACTGTTTGATTCGTGCCTACTCAGCTCTTTGTTTATTGCCTCCAGAGGCACATGATCAGTGTATGATAGCAAACATGATCAGCGCATGATCAGTCACATGATCAGCGCCATTAAGTCACGTGATCACTACATGATAGTCATGTGATCAGTCCATGCTCAGTCACGGTATCAGTGCATGATCAGCCACGTGATCAGTGCATGATCTGTCACAAGATTAGTGTATGATCATCCACGTGATCAGTGCATGGCAGTCATGTGATCAGTGCATGATATAGACGTGATCAGTGCATGATCAGTCACGTGATCAGTGCATGATAGCCACGTGATCAGTGCATGATCAGTCACCTGATGGGTGTATGATCATTCACGTGACCTGTACATGGTAGCTACATGATCATTGCATGATCAGCCACGTGAGTAGTGCATGATAGCCACGTGATCAGTGCATGATCAGTCACGTGATCAGTGCATGATCAGTCACGTGATCAGTGCATGATCAGTCACGTGATCAGTGCATGATCAGCCACGTGATCAGTGCATGATCAGTCACGTGATCAGTGCATGATCAGCCACGTGATCAGTGCATGATAGCCACGTGATCAGTGCATGATCAGTCACGTGATCAGTGCATGATCAGTCACGTGATCAGTGCATGATCAGCCACGTGATCAGTGCATGATCAGCCACGTGATCAGTGCATGATCAATTACGTGATCAGTGCATGATCAGTCACGTGACCAGTACATGGTAGCTACGTGATCATTGCATGATCAGCCACGTGATCAGTGCATGATAGCCACGTGATCAGTGCATGATAGCCACGTGATCAGTGCATGATCAGTCACGTGATCGTGTGTGATCAGCCACGTGATCAGTGCATGATAGCCACGTGATCAGTGCATGATCAGCCACGTGATCAGTGCATGATAGCCACGTGATCAGTGCATGATCAGTTACGTGATCAGTGCATGATCAGTCACGTGATCAGTGCATGGTAGCACGTGATCAGTGCATGATCAGCCACGTGATCAGTGCATGATAGCCACGTGATCAGTGCATGATCAGTCACGTGATCAGTGCATGATCAGCCACGTGAACAGTGCATGCTCAGTCACGTGATCAGGGCCTGCTGAGCTGCGTGATTACTGTCTGCTCATCTGCTTGACAATTGCCAGCTGAGCTGCACGATTCCTGCCTGTCATCTGCTTGACAATTGCCAGCTGTGCTGCGTAATTCCTGCCTGCTCAGCTGCTTGATTATTGCCAGCTGAGCAGCATGATTCCTCACACCTGAGTTCCATGATTATTGCCTGCTGACTGTTTGATTCGTGCCTACTCAGCTCTTTGTTTATTGCCTCCAGAGGCACATGATCAGTGTATGATAGCAAACATGATCAGCGCATGATCAGTCACATGATCAGTGCCATTAAGTCACGTGATCACTACATGATAGTCATGTGATCAGTCCATGCTCAGTCACGGTATCAGTGCATGATCAGCCACGTGATCAGTGCATGATCTGTCACATGATTAGTGTATGATCATCCACGTGATCAGTGCATGGGCAGTCATGTGATCAGTGCATGATATAGACGTGATCAGTGCATGATCAGTCTCGTGATCAGTGCATGATAGCCACGTGATCAGTGCATGATCAGTCACCTGATGGGTGTATGATCATTCACGTGACCTGTACATGGTAGCTACATGATCATTGCATGATCAGCCACGTGATAGTGCATGATAGCCACGTGATCAGTGCATGATCAGTCACGTGATCAGTGCATGATCAGTCATGTGACCAGTACATGGTAGCTGCGTGATCATGGCATGATCAGCCACGTGAGCAGTGCATGATAGCCACGTGATCAGTGCATGATCAGTCACGTGATCAGTGCATGATCAGTCACGTGAACAGTGCATGATCATTTACGTGATCAGTGCATGATCAGTCACGTGACCAGTATATGGTTGCTACGTGATCATTCCATGATCAGCCACGTGAGCAGTGCATGATAGCCACGTGATGTGTGCATGAGTTACGTGAGCAGAGTATGATCAGCCACGTGATCAGTGCATGAGTGCCACGTGATCAGTGCATGATATGTCACGTGACAGGTGTGTGATCAGCCACGTGAACAGTGCATGTTCAGCCACGTGATCAGTGCATGATAGCCACGTGATCAGTGCATGATCAGTTACGTGAGCAGTGTATGATCAGCCACGTGATCAGTGCATGGTCAGACACGTGAACAGTGTATGATCAGCCACGTGATCAGTGCATGATATCCAAGTGATCAGTGCATGATCATCACGTGATCAGTGTATGATCAGCCACGTGAACAGTGCATGCTCAGTCACGTGATCTGGGCCTGCTGAGCTGCGTGATTACTGTCTGCTCATCTGCTTGACAATTGCCAGCTGAGCTGCACGATTCCTGCCTGCTCAGCTGCTTGATTATTGCCAGCTGAGCAGCATGATTCCTCACACCTGAGTTCCATGATTATTGCCTGCTGACTGTTTGATTCGTGCCTACTCAGCTCTTTGTTTATTGCCTCCAGAGGCACATGATCAGTGTATGATAGCAAACATGATCAGCGCATGATCAGTCACATGATCAGCGCCATTAAGTCACGTGATCACTACATGATAGTCATGTGATCAGTCCATGCTCAGTCACGGTATCAGTGCATGATCAGCCACGTGATCAGTGCATGATCTGTCACAAGATTAGTGTATGATCATCCACGTGATCAGTGCATGGGCAGTCATGTGATCAGTGCATGATATAGACGTGATCAGTGCATGATCAGTCTCGTGATCAGTGCATGATAGCCACGTGATCAGTGCATGATCAGTCACCTGATGGGTGTATGATCAGTCACGTGACCTGTACATGGTAGCTACATGATCATTGCATGATCAGCCACGTGAGTAGTGCATGATAGCCACGTGATCACTGCATGATCAGTCACGTGATCAGTGCATGATCAGTCATGTGACCAGTACATGGTAGCTGCGTGATCATGGCATGATCAGCCACGTGAGCAGTGCATGATAGCCACGTGATCAGTGCATGATCAGACACGTGATCAGTGCATGATCAGTCACGTGATCAGTGCATGATCAGCCACGTGATCAGTGCATGATCAGGCACGTGATCAGTGTATGTCAGCCACGTGATCAGTGCATGATAGCCACGTGATCAGTGCATGATCAGTCACGTGATCAGTGCATGATCAGTTACGTGATCAGTGCATGATCAGCCACGTGATCAGTGCATGATCAGCCACGTGATCAGTGCATGATCAATTACGTGATCAGTGCATGATCAGTCACGTGACCAGTACATGGTAGCTACGTGATCATTGCATGATCAGCCACGTGATCAGTGCATGATAGCCACGTGATCAGTGCATGATAGCCACGTGATCAGTGCATGATCAGTCACGTGATCGTGTGTGATCAGCCACGTGATCAGTGCATGATAGCCACGTGATCAGTGCATGACAGCCACGTGATCAGTGCATGATAGCCACGTGATCAGTGCATGATCAGTCACGTGACATGTGTGATCAGCCACGTGATCAGTGCATGATAGCCACGTGATCAGTGCATGATCAGTTACGTGATCAGTGCATGATCAGTCACGTGATCAGTGCATGGTTGCACGTGATCAGTGCATGATCAGCCACGTGATCAGTGCATGATAGCCACGTGATCAGTGCATGATCAGTCACGTGATCAGTGTATGATCAGCCACGTGAACAGTGCATGCTCAGTCACGTGATCTGGGCCTGCTGAGCTGCGTGATTACTGTCTGCTCATCTGCTTGACAATTGCCAGCTGAGCTGCACGATTCCTGCCTGTCATCTGCTTGACAATTGCCAGCTGTGCTGCGTAATTCCTGCCTGCTCAGCTGCTTGATTATTGCCAGCTGAGCAGCATGATTCCTCACACCTGAGTTCCATGATTATTGCCTGCTGACTGTTTGATTCGTGCCTACTCAGCTCTTTGTTTATTGCCTCCAGAGGCACATGATCAGTGTATGATAGCAAACATGATCAGCGCATGATCAGTCACATGATCAGCGCCATTAAGTCACGTGATCACTACATGATAGTCATGTGATCAGTCCATGCTCAGTCACGGTATCAGTGCATGATCAGCCACGTGATCAGTGCATGATCTGTCACAAGATTAGTGTATGATCATCCACGTGATCAGTGCATGGGCAGTCATGTGATCAGTGCATGATATAGACGTGATCAGTGCATGATCAGTCTCGTGATCAGTGCATGATAGCCACGTGATCAGTGCATGATCAGTCACCTGATGGGTGTATGATCATTCACGTGACCTGTACATGGTAGCTACATGATCATTGCATGATCAGCCACGTGAGTAGTGCATGATAGCCACGTGATCACTGCATGATCAGTCACGTGATCAGTGCATGATCAGTCATGTGACCAGTACATGGTAGCTGCGTGATCATGGCATGATCAGCCACGTGAGCAGTGCATGATAGCCACGTGATCAGTGCATGATCAGACACGTGATCAGTGCATGATCAGTCACGTGATCAGTGCATGATCAGCCACGTGATCAGTGCATGATCAGGCACGTGATCAGTGTATGTCAGCCACGTGATCAGTGCATGATAGCCACGTGATCAGTGCATGATCAGTCACGTGATCAGTGCATGATCAGTCACGTGATCAGTGCATGATCAGCCACGTGATCAGTGCATGATCAGCCACGTGATCAGTGCATGATCAATTACGTGATCAGTGCATGATCAGTCACGTGACCAGTACATGGTAGCTACGTGATCATTGCATGATCAGCCACGTGATCAGTGCATGATAGCCACGTGATCAGTGCATGATCAGCCACGTGATCAGTGCATGATCAGTCATGTGATACGTGTGTGATCAGCCACGTGATCAGTGCATGATAGCCACGTGATCAGTGCATGATCAGTCACGTGATCAGTGCATGATCAGTCACGTGATCAGTGCATGATCATTTACGTGATCAGTGCATGATCAGTCACGTGACCAGTATATGGTTGCTACGTGATCATTCCATGACGAGCCACGTGAGCAGTGCATGATAGCCACGTGATGTGTGCATGAGTTACGTGAGCAGAGTATGATCAGCCACGTGATCAGTGCATGAGTGCCACGTGATCAGTGCATGATATGTCACGTGACAGGTGTGTGATCAGCCACGTGAACAGTGCATGTTCAGCCACGTGATCAGTGCATGATAGCCACGTGATCAGTGCATGATCAGTTACGTGAGCAGTGTATGATCAGCCACGTGATCAGTGCATGGTCAGACACGTGAACAGTGTATGATCAGCCACGTGATCAGTGCATGATATCCAAGTGATCAGTGCATGATCATCACGTGATCAGTGTATGATCAGCCACGTGAACAGTGCATGCTCAGTCACGTGATCTGGGCCTGCTGAGCTGCGTGATTACTGTCTGCTCATCTGCTTGACAATTGCCAGCTGAGCTGCACGATTCCTGCCTGTCATCTGCTTGACAATTGCCAGCTGTGCTGCGTAATTCCTGCCTGCTCAGCTGCTTGATTATTGCCAGCTGAGCAGCATGATTCCTCACACCTGAGTTCCATGATTATTGCCTGCTGACTGTTTGATTCGTGCCTACTCAGCTCTTTGTTTATTGCCTCCAGAGGCACATGATCAGTGTATGATAGCAAACATGATCAGCGCATGATCAGTCACATGATCAGCGCCATTAAGTCACGTGATCACTACATGATAGTCATGTGATCAGTCCATGCTCAGTCACGGTATCAGTGCATGATCAGCCACGTGATCAGTGCATGATCTGTCACAAGATTAGTGTATGATCATCCACGTGATCAGTGCATGGGCAGTCATGTGATCAGTGCATGATATAGACGTGATCAGTGCATGATCAGTCTCGTGATCAGTGCATGATAGCCACGTGATCAGTGCATGATCAGCCACGTGATCAGTGCATGATAGTCACGTGATCAGTGCATGATCAGTCACGTGATCATGTGTGATCAGCCACGTGATCAGTGCATGATGAGCCACGTGATCAGTGCATGATCAGTTACGTGATCAGTGCATGATCAGTCACGTGACCAGTACATGGTTGCTACGTGATCGTTGCATGATCAGCCACGTGAGCAGTGCATGATAGCCACGTGATCAGTGCATGATCAGTCACGTGATCAGTGCATGATCAGTCACGTGATCAGTGCATGATCATTTACGTGATCAGTGCATGATCAGTCACGTGACCAGTATATGGTTGCTACGTGATCATTCCATGACGAGCCACGTGATCAGTGCATGATAGCCACGTGATGTGTGCATGAGTTACGTGAGCAGAGTATGATCAGCCACGTGATCAGTGCATGAGTGCCACGTGATCAGTGCATGATATGTCACGTGACAGGTGTGTGATCAGCCACGTGAACAGTGCATGTTCAGCCACGTGATCAGTGCATGATAGCCACGTGATCAGTGCATGATCAGTTACGTGAGCAGTGTATGATCAGCCACGTGATCAGTGCATGGTCAGACACGTGAACAGTGTATGATCAGCCACGTGATCAGTGCATGATAGCCAAGTGATCAGTGCATGATCATCACGTGATCAGTGTATGATCAGCCACGTGAACAGTGCATGCTCAGTCACGTGATCTGGGCCTGCTGAGCTGCGTGATTACTGTCTGCTCATCTGCTTGACAATTGCCAGCTGAGCTGCACGATTCCTGCCTGCTCAGCTGCTTGATTATTGCCAGCTGAGCAGCATGATTCCTCACACCTGAGTTCCATGATTATTGCCTGCTGACTGTTTGATTCGTGCCTACTCAGCTCTTTGTTTATTGCCTCCAGAGGCACATGATCAGTGTATGATAGCAAACATGATCAGCGCATGATCAGTCACATGATCAGCGCCATTAAGTCACGTGATCACTACATGATAGTCATGTGATCAGTCCATGCTCAGTCACGGTATCAGTGCATGATCAGCCACGTGATCAGTGCATGATCTGTCACAAGATTAGTGTATGATCATCCACGTGATCAGTGCATGGGCAGTCATGTGATCAGTGCATGATATAGACGTGATCAGTGCATGATCAGTCTCGTGATCAGTGCATGATAGCCACGTGATCAGTGCATGATCAGTCACCTGATGGGTGTATGATCATTCACGTGACCTGTACATGGTAGCTACATGATCATTGCATGATCAGCCACGTGAGTAGTGCATGATAGCCACGTGATCACTGCATGATCAGTCACGTGATCAGTGCATGATCAGTCATGTGACCAGTACATGGTAGCTGCGTGATCATGGCATGATCAGCCACGTGAGCAGTGCATGATAGCCACGTGATCAGTGCATGATCAGACACGTGATCAGTGCATGATCAGTCACGTGATCAGTGCATGATCAGCCACGTGATCAGTGCATGATCAGGCACGTGATCAGTGTATGTCAGCCACGTGATCAGTGCATGATAGCCACGTGATCAGTGCATGATCAGTCACGTGATCAGTGCATGATCAGTTACGTGATCAGTGCATGATCAGCCACGTGATCAGTGCATGATCAGCCACGTGATCAGTGCATGATCAATTACGTGATCAGTGCATGATCAGTCACGTGACCAGTACATGATAGCTACGTGATCATTGCATGATCAGCCACGTGATCAGTGCATGATAGCCACGTGATCAGTGCATGATAGCCACGTGATCAGTGCATGATCAGTCACGTGATCGTGTGTGATCAGCCACGTGATCAGTGCATGATATCCACGTGATCAGTGCATGACAGCCACGTGATCAGTGCATGATAGCCACGTGATCAGTGCATGATCAGTCACGTGACACATGTGTGATCAGCCACGTGATCAGTGCATGATAGCCACGTGATCAGTGCATGATCAGTTACGTGATCAGTGCATGATCAGTCACGTGATCAGTGCATGGTCAGCACGTGATCAGTGCATGATCAGCCACGTGATCAGTGCATGATAGCCACGTGATCAGTGCATGATCAGTCACGTGATCAGTGCATGATCAGCCACGTGAACAGTGCATGCTCAGTCACGTGATCTGGGCCTGCTGAGCTGCGTGATTACTGTCTGCTCATCTGCTTGACAATTGCCAGCTGAGCTGCACGATTCCTGCCTGTCATCTGCTTGACAATTGCCAGCTGTGCTGCGTAATTCCTGCCTGCTCAGCTGCTTGATTATTGCCAGCTGAGCAGCATGATTCCTCACACCTGAGTTCCATGATTATTGCCTGCTGACTGTTTGATTCGTGCCTACTCAGCTCTTTGTTTATTGCCTCCAGAGGCACATGATCAGTGTATGATAGCAAACATGATCAGCGCATGATCAGTCACATGATCAGCGCCATTAAGTCACGTGATCACTACATGATAGTCATGTGATCAGTCCATGCTCAGTCACGGTATCAGTGCATGATCAGCCACGTGATCAGTGCATGATCTGTCACATGATTAGTGTATGATCATCCACGTGATCAGTGCATGGGCAGTCATGTGATCAGTGCATGATATAGACGTGATCAGTGCATGATCAGTCACGTGATCAGTGCATGATAGCCACGTGATCAGTGCATGATCAGTCACCTGATGGGTGTATGATCATTCACGTGACCTGTACATGGTAGCTACATGATCATTGCATGATCAGCCACGTGAGTAGTGCATGATAGCCACGTGATCAGTGCATGATCAGTCACGTGATCAGTGCATGATCAGTCATGTGACCAGTACATGGTAGCTGCGTGATCATGGCATGATCAGCCACGTGAGCAGTGCATGATAGCCACGTGATCAGTGCATGATCAGTCACGTGATCAGTGCATGATCAGTCACGTGATCAGTGCATGATCATTTACGTGATCAGTGCATGATCAGTCACGTGACCAGTATATGGTTGCTACGTGATCATTCCATGACGAGCCACGTGAGCAGTGCATGATAGCCACGTGATGTGTGCATGAGTTACGTGAGCAGAGTATGATCAGCCACGTGATCAGTGCATGAGTGCCACGTGATCAGTGCATGATATGTCACGTGACAGGTGTGTGATCAGCCACGTGAACAGTGCATGTTCAGCCACGTGATCAGTGCATGATCAGTTACGTGAGCAGTGTATGATCAGCCACGTGATCAGTGCATGGTCAGACACGTGAACAGTGTATGATCAGCCACGTGATCAGTGCATGATATCCAAGTGATCAGTGCATGATCATCACGTGATCAGTGTATGATCAGCCACGTGAACAGTGCATGCTCAGTCACGTGATCTGGGCCTGCTGAGCTGCGTGATTACTGTCTGCTCATCTGCTTGACAATTGCCAGCTGAGCTGCACGATTCCTGCCTGTCATCTGCTTGACAATTGCCAGCTGTGCTGCGTAATTCCTGCCTGCTCAGCTGCTTGATTATTGCCAGCTGAGCAGCATGATTCCTCACACCTGAGTTCCATGATTATTGCCTGCTGACTGTTTGATTCGTGCCTACTCAGCTCTTTGTTTATTGCCTCCAGAGGCACATGATCAGTGTATGATAGCAAACATGATCAGCGCATGATCAGTCACATGATCAGCGCCATTAAGTCACGTGATCACTACATGATAGTCATGTGATCAGTCCATGCTCAGTCACGGTATCAGTGCATGATCAGCCACGTGATCAGTGCATGATCTGTCACAAGATTAGTGTATGATCATCCACGTGATCAGTGCATGGGCAGTCATGTGATCAGTGCATGATATAGACGTGAACAGTGCATGATCAGTCTCGTGATCAGTGCATGATAGCCACGTGATCAGTGCATGATCAGTCACCTGATGGGTGTATGATCATTCACGTGACCTGTACATGGTAGCTACATGATCATTGCATGATCAGCCACGTGAGTAGTGCATGATAGCCACGTGATCACTGCATGATCAGTCACGTGATCAGTGCATGATCAGTCATGTGACCAGTACATGGTAGCTGCGTGATCATGGCATGATCAGCCACGTGAGCAGTGCATGATAGCCACGTGATCAGTGCATGATCAGACACGAGATCAGTGCATGATCAGTCACGTGATCAGTGCATGATCAGCCACGTGATCAGTGCATGACCAGGCACGTGATCAGTGTATGTCAGCCACGTGATCAGTGCATGATAGCCACGTGATCAGTGCATGATCAGTCACGTGATCAGTGCATGATCAGTTATGTGATCAGTGCATGATCAGCCACGTGATCAGTGCATGATCAGCCACATGATCAGTGCATGATCAATTACGTGATCAGTGCATGATCAGTCACGTGACCAGTACATGGTAGCTACGTGATCAGTGCATGATCAGCCACGTGATCAGTGCATGATAGCCACGTGATCAGTGCATGATAGCCACGTGATCAGTGCATGAGCCACGTGATCAGTGCATGATCAGTCACGTGATACATGTGTGATCAGCCACGTGATCAGTGCATGATGAGCCACGTGATCAGTGCAGGATCAATTACGTGATCAGTGCATGATCAGTCACGTGACCAGTACATGGTTGCTACGTGATCGTTGCATGATCAGCCACGTGAGCAGAGCATGATAGCCACGTGATCAGTGCATGATCAGTCACGTGATCAGTACATGATCAGTCACGTGAACAGTGCATGATCATTTACGTGATCTTTGCATGATCAGTCACGACCAGTATATGGTTGCTACGTGATCATTCCATGACGAGCCACGTGAGCAGTGCATGATAGCCACGTGATGTGTGCATGAGTTACGTGAGCAGAGTATGATCAGCCACGTGATCAGTGCATGAGTGCCACGTGATCAGTGCATGATATGTCACGTGACAGGTGTGTGATCAGCCACGTGAACAGTGCATGATCAGCCACGTGATCAGTGCATGATCAGACACGTGAACAGTGTATGATCAGCCACGTGATCAGTGCATGATATCCAAGTGATCAGTGCATGATCATCACGTGATCAGTGTATGATCAGCCACGTGAACAGTGCATGCTCAGTCACGTGATCTGGGCCTGCTGAGCTGCGTGATTACTGTCTGCTCATCTGCTTGACAATTGCCAGCTGAGCTGCACGATTCCTGCCTGTCATCTGCTTGACAATTGCCAGCTGTGCTGCGTAATTCCTGCCTGCTCAGCTGCTTGATTATTGCCAGCTGAGCAGCATGATTCCTCACACCTGAGTTCCATGATTATTGCCTGCTGACTGTTTGATTCGTGCCTACTCAGCTCTTTGTTTATTGCCTCCAGAGGCACATGATCAGTGTATGATAGCAAACATGATCAGCGCATGATCAGTCACATGATCAGCGCCATTAAGTCACGTGATCACTACATGATAGTCATGTGATCAGTCCATGCTCAGTCACGGTATCAGTGCATGATCAGCCACGTGATCAGTGCATGATCTGTCACAAGATTAGTGTATGATCATCCACGTGATCAGTGCACGGGCAGTCATGTGATCAGTGCATGATATAGACGTGAACAGTGCATGATCAGTCTCGTGATCAGTGCATGATAGCCACGTGATCAGTGCATGATCAGTCACCTGATGGGTGTATGATCATTCACGTGACCTGTACATGGTAGCTACATGATCATTGCATGATCAGCCACGTGAGTAGTTCATGATAGCCACGTGATCACTGCATGATCAGTCACGTGATCAGTGCATGATCAGTCATGTGACCAGTACATGGTAGCTGCGTGATCATGGCATGATCAGCCACGTGAGCAGTGCATGATAGCCACGTGATCAGTGCATGATCAGACACGAGATCAGTGCATGATCAGTCACGTGATCAGTGCATGATCAGCCACGTGATCAGTGCATGATCAGGCACGTGATCAGTGTATGATCAGCCACGTGATCAGTGCATGATAGCCACGTGATCAGTGCATGATCAGTCACGTGATCAGTGCATGATCAGTTACGTGATCAGTGCATGATCAGCCACGTGATCAGTGCATGATCAATTACGTGATCAGTGCATGATCAGTCACGTGACCAGTACATGGTAGCTACGTGATCATTGCATGATCAGCCACGTGATCAGTGCATGATAGCCACGTGATCAGTGCATGATAGCCACGTGATCAGTGCATGATCAGTCATGTGATACGTGCATGATCAGCCACGTGATCAGTGCATGATATCCACGTGATCAGTGCATGACAGCCACGTGATCAGTGCATGAGAGCCACGTGATCAGTGCATGATCAGTCACGTGATCATGTGTGATCAGCCACGTGATCAGTGCATGATGAGCCACGTGATCAGTGCATGATCAATTACGTGATCAGTGCATGATCAGTCACGTGACCAGTACATGGTTGCTACGTGATCGTTGCATGATCAGCCACGTGAGCAGTGCATGATAGCCACGTGATCAGTGCATGATCAGTCACGTGATCAGTGCATGATCAGTCACGTGATCAGTGCATGATCATTTACGTGATCAGTGCATGATCAGTCACGTGATCAGTATATGGTTGCTACGTGATCATTCCATGACAGCCACGTGAGCAGTGCATGATAGCCACGTGATGTGTGCATGAGTTACGTGATCAGTGTATGATCAGCCACGTGATCAGTGCATGAGTGCCACGTGATCAGTGCATGATCAGCCACGTGATCAGTGCATGATCAGCCACGTGATCAGTGCATGATCAGCCACGTGATCAGTGCATGATCAGCCACGTGATCAGTGCATGATCAGCCACGTGATCAGTGCATGATCAGCCACGTGATCAGTGCATGATCAGTCACGTGATCAGTGCATGATCAGTCACGTGATCAGTGCATGATCAGCCACGTGATCAGTGCATGATCAGCCACGTGATCAGTGCATGATCAGTCACGTGATCAGTGCATGATCAGTCACGTGATCAGTACATGGTAGCTACGTGATCATTGCATGATCAGCCACGTGATCAGTGCATGATAGCCACGTGATCAGTGCATGATAGCCACGTGATCAGTGCATGATCAGTCACGTGATCGTGTGTCATGAGCCACGTGATCAGTGCATGATAGCCACGTGATCAGTGCATGACAGCCACGTGATCAGTGCATGATAGCCACGTGATCAGTGCATGATCAGTCACGTGATCAGTGTGATCAGCCACGTGATCAGTGCATGATAGCCACGTGATCAGTGCATGATCAGTTACGTGATCAGTGCATGATCAGCCACGTGATCAGTGCATGGTCAGCACGTGATCAGTGCATGATCAGCCACGTGATCAGTGCATGATAGCCACGTGATCAGTGCATGATCAGTCACGTGATCAGTGCATGATCAGCCACGTGAACAGTGCATGCTCAGTCACGTGATCAGGGCCTGCTGAGCTGCGTGATTACTGTCTGCTCATCTGCTTGACAATTGCCAGCTGAGCTGCACGATTCCTGCCTGTCATCTGCTTGACAATTGCCAGCTGTGCTGCGTAATTCCTGCCTGCTCAGCTGCTTGATTATTGCCAGCTGAGCAGCATGATTCCTCACACCTGAGTTCCATGATTATTGCCTGCTGACTGTTTGATTCGTGCCTACTCAGCTCTTTGTTTATTGCCTCCAGAGGCACATGATCAGTGTATGATAGCAAACATGATCAGCGCATGATCAGTCACATGATCAGCGCCATTAAGTCACGTGATCACTACATGATAGTCATGTGATCAGTCCATGCTCAGTCACGGTATCAGTGCATGATCAGCCACGTGATCAGTGCATGATCTGTCACATGATTAGTGTATGATCATCCACGTGATCAGTGCATGGGCAGTCATGTGATCAGTGCATGATATAGACGTGATCAGTGCATGATCAGTCACGTGATCAGTGCATGATAGCCACGTGATCAGTGCATGATCAGTCACCTGATGGGTGTATGATCATTCACGTGACCTGTACATGGTAGCTACATGATCATTGCATGATCAGCCACGTGAGTAGTGCATGATAGCCACGTGATCAGTGCATGATCAGTCACGTGATCAGTGTGATCAGCCACGTGATCAGTGCATGATAGCCACGTGATCAGTGCATGATCAGCCACGTGATCAGTGCATGATAGCCACGTGATCAGTGCATGATCAGTCACGTGATCAGTGCATGATCAGCCACGTGATCAGTGCATGATAGCCACGTGATCAGTGCATGATCAGCCACGTGATCAGTGCATGATCAGCCACGTGATCAGTGCATGATCAGTCACGTGATCAGTGTGTGATCAGCCACGTGATCAGTGCATGATCAGCCACGTGATCAGTGCATGATCAATTACGTGATCAGTGCATGATCAGTCACGTGACCAGTACATGGTTGCTACGTGATCATGCATGATCAGCCACGTGATCAGTGCATGATAGCCACGTGATCAGTGCATGAGTCACGTGATCAGTGTATGATCAGCCACGTGATCAGTGCATGAGTGCCACGTGATCAGTGCATGATAGTCACGTGACAGTGTGATCAGCCACGTGATCAGTGCATGATCAGCCACGTGATCAGTGCATGATAGCCACGTGATCAGTGCATGATCAGTCACGTGATCAGTGCATGATCAGCCACGTGATCAGTGCATGATCAGCCACGTGATCAGTGCATGATCAGCCACGTGATCAGTGCATGATAGCCACGTGATCAGTGCATGATCAGCCACGTGATCAGTGCATGATAGCCACGTGATCAGTGCATGATCAGTCACGTGATCAGTGCATGATAGCTACGTGATCAGTGCATGATCAGCCACGTGATCAGTGCATGATAGCCACGTGATCAGTGCATGATCAGTCACGTGATCAGTGCATGATCAGTCACGTGACCAGTACATGGTAGCTGCGTGATCATGCATGATCAGCCACGTGATCAGTGCATGATAGCCACGTGATCAGTGCATGATCAGTCACGTGATCAGTGCATGATCAGTCACGTGATCAGTGCATGATCAGTCACGTGATCAGTGCATGATCAGTCACGTGACCAGTGCATGATAGCTACGTGATCAGTGCATGATCAGCCACGTGATCAGTGCATGATAGCCACGTGATCAGTGCATGAGTCACGTGATCAGTGCATGATCAGCCACGTGATCAGTGCATGATGCCACGTGATCAGTGCATGATAGTCACGTGATCAGTGCATGATCAGCCACGTGATCAGTGCATGATCAGCCACGTGATCAGTGCATGATAGCCACGTGATCAGTGCATGATCAGTCACGTGATCAGTGCATGATCAGCCACGTGATCAGTGCATGATCAGCCACGTGATCAGTGCATGATCAGTCACGTGATCAGTGCATGATCAGCCACGTGATCAGTGCATGATCAGTCACGTGATCAGTGCATGATCAGCCACGTGATCAGTGCATGATAGCCACGTGATCAGTGCATGATCAGTCACGTGATCAGTGCATGATCAGTCACGTGATCAGTGCATGATCAGCCACGTGATCAGTGCATGATCAGCCACGTGATCAGTGCATGATCAATCACGTGATCAGTGCATGATCAGTCACGTGATCAGTGCATGATAGCTACGTGATCAGTGCATGATCAGCCACGTGATCAGTGCATGATAGCCACGTGATCAGTGCATGATCAGTCACGTGATCAGTGCATGATCAGTCACGTGATCAGTGCATGATCAGCCACGTGATCAGTGCATGATCAGCCACGTGATCAGTGCATGATAGCCACGTGATCAGTGCATGATCAGCCACGTGATCAGTGCATGATCAGTCACGTGATCAGTGCATGATCAGTCACGTGATCAGTGCATGATCAGCCACGTGATCAGTGCATGATCAGCCACGTGATCAGTGCATGATCAGCCACGTGATCAGTGCATGATCAGCCACGTGATCAGTGCATGATCAGTCACGTGATCAGTGCATGATCAGTCACGTGATCAGTGCATGATCAGCCACGTGATCAGTGCATGATCAGCCACGTGATCAGTGCATGATAGCCACGTGATCAGTGCATGATCAGTTACGTGAGCAGTGTATGATCAGCCACGTGATCAGTGCATGGTCAGACACGTGAACAGTGTATGATCAGCCACGTGATCAGTGCATGATATCCAAGTGATCAGTGCATGATCATCACGTGATCAGTGTATGATCAGCCACGTGAACAGTGCATGCTCAGTCACGTGATCTGGGCCTGCTGAGCTGCGTGATTACTGTCTGCTCATCTGCTTGACAATTGCCAGCTGAGCTGCACGATTCCTGCCTGTCATCTGCTTGACAATTGCCAGCTGTGCTGCGTAATTCCTGCCTGCTCAGCTGCTTGATTATTGCCAGCTGAGCAGCATGATTCCTCACACCTGAGTTCCATGATTATTGCCTGCTGACTGTTTGATTCGTGCCTACTCAGCTCTTTGTTTATTGCCTCCAGAGGCACATGATCAGTGTATGATAGCAAACATGATCAGCGCATGATCAGTCACATGATCAGCGCCATTAAGTCACGTGATCACTACATGATAGTCATGTGATCAGTCCATGCTCAGTCACGGTATCAGTGCATGATCAGCCACGTGATCAGTGCATGATCTGTCACAAGATTAGTGTATGATCATCCACGTGATCAGTGCATGGGCAGTCATGTGATCAGTGCATGATATAGACGTGATCAGTGCATGATCAGTCTCGTGATCAGTGCATGATAGCCACGTGATCAGTGCATGATCAGTCACCTGATGGGTGTATGATCATTCACGTGACCTGTACATGGTAGCTACATGATCATTGCATGATCAGCCACGTGAGTAGTTCATGATAGCCACGTGATCACTGCATGATCAGTCACGTGATCAGTGCATGATCAGTCATGTGACCAGTACATGGTAGCTGCGTGATCATGGCATGATCAGCCACGTGAGCAGTGCATGATAGCCACGTGATCAGTGCATGATCAGACACGAGATCAGTGCATGATCAGTCACGTGATCAGTGCATGATCAGCCACGTGATCAGTGCATGATCAGGCACGTGATCAGTGTATGTCAGCCAAGTGATCAGTGCATGATAGCCACGTGATCAGTGCATGATCAGTCACGTGATCAGTGCATGATCAGTTATGTGATCAGTGTATGATCAGCCACGTGATCAGTGCATGATCAGCCACATGATCAGTGCATGATCAATTACGTGATCAGTGCATGATCAGTCACGTGACCAGTACATGGTAGCTACGTGATCATTGCATGATCAGCCACGTGATCAGTGCATGATAGCCACGTGATCAGTGCATGATAGCCACGTGATCAGTGCATGATCAGTCATGTGATACGTGTGTGATCAGCCACGTGATCAGTGCATGATATCCACGTGATCAGTGCATGACAGCCACGTGATCAGTGCATGAGAGCCACGGATCAGTGCATGATCAGTCACGTGATACATGTGTGATCAGCCACGTGATCAGTGCATGATGAGCCACGTGATCAGTGCAGGATCAATTACGTGATCAGTGCATGATCAGTCACGTGACCAGTACATGGTTGCTACGTGATCGTTGCATGATCAGCCACGTGAGCAGAGCATGATAGCCACGTGATCAGTGCATGATCAGTCACGTGATCAGTACATGATCAGTCACGTGAACAGTGCATGATCATTTACGTGATCTTTGCATGATCAGTCACGTTACCAGTATATGGTTGCTACGTGATCATTCCATGACGAGCCACGTGAGCAGTGCATGATAGCCACGTGATGTGTGCATGAGTTACGTGAGCAGAGTATGATCAGCCACGTGATCAGTGCATGAGTGCCACGTGATCAGTGCATGATATGTCACGTGACAGGTGTGTGATCAGCCACGTGAACAGTGCATGTTCAGCCACGTGATCAGTGCATGATAGCCACGTGATCAGTGCATGATCAGTTACGTGAGCAGTGTATGATCAGCCACGTGATCAGTGCATGGTCAGACACGTGAACAGTGTATGATCAGCCACGTGATCAGTGCATGATATCCAAGTGATCAGTGCATGATCATCACGTGATCAGTGTATGATCAGCCACGTGAACAGTGCATGCTCAGTCACGTGATCTGGGCCTGCTGAGCTGCGTGATTACTGTCTGCTCATCTGCTTGACAATTGCCAGCTGAGCTGCACGATTCCTGCCTGTCATCTGCTTGACAATTGCCAGCTGTGCTGCGTAATTCCTGCCTGCTCAGCTGCTTGATTATTGCCAGCTGAGCAGCATGATTCCTCACACCTGAGTTCCATGATTATTGCCTGCTGACTGTTTGATTCGTGCCTACTCAGCTCTTTGTTTATTGCCTCCAGAGGCACATGATCAGTGTATGATAGCAAACATGATCAGCGCATGATCAGTCACATGATCAGCGCCATTAAGTCACGTGATCACTACATGATAGTCATGTGATCAGTCCATGCTCAGTCACGGTATCAGTGCATGATCAGCCACGTGATCAGTGCATGATCTGTCACAAGATTAGTGTATGATCATCCACGTGATCAGTGCATGGGCAGTCATGTGATCAGTGCATGATATAGACGTGATCAGTGCATGATCAGTCTCGTGATCAGTGCATGATAGCCACGTGATCAGTGCATGATCAGTCACCTGATGGGTGTATGATCATTCACGTGACCTGTACATGGTAGCTACATGATCATTGCATGATCAGCCACGTGAGTAGTGCATGATAGCCACGTGATCACTGCATGATCAGTCACGTGATCAGTGCATGATCAGTCATGTGACCAGTACATGGTAGCTGCGTGATCATGGCATGATCAGCCACGTGAGCAGTGCATGATAGCCACGTGATCAGTGCATGATCAGACACGTGATCAGTGCATGATCAGTCACGTGATCAGTGCATGATCAGCCACGTGATCAGTGCATGATAGCCACGTGATCAGTGCATGATCATCACGTGATCAGTGCATGATCAGCCACGTGATCAGTGCATGATCAGTCACGTGATCAGTGCCTGCTGAGCTGCGTGATTACTGTCTGCTCATCTGCTTGACAATTGCCAGCTGAGCTGCATGATTCCTGCCTGATCAGCTGCTTGATTATTGCCAGCTGAGCAGCATGATTCCTCACACCTGTGTTCCATGATTATTGCCTGCTGACTGTTTGATTCGTGCCTACTCAGCTCTTTGTTTATTGCCTCCAGAGGCACATGATCAGTGTATGATAGCAAACATGATCAGTGCATGATCAGTCACATGATCAGTGCCATTAAGTCACGTGATCAGTACATGATAGTCATGTGATCAGTCCATGATCAGTCACGTATCAGTGCATGATCAGCCACGTGATCAGTGCATGATCTGTCACAAGATTAGTATGATCATCCACGTGATCAGTGCATGGGCAGTCATGTGATCAGTGCATGATATAGACGTGATCAGTGCATGATCAGTCACGTGATCAGTGCATGATAGCCACGTGATCAGTGCATGATCAGTCACCTGATGGGTGCATGATCATTCACGTGACCAGTACATGGTAGCTACGTGATCATTGCATGATCAGCCACGTGAGTAGTGCATGATAGCCACGTGATCAGTGCATGATCAGTCACGTGATCAGTGCATGATCAGTCACGTGACCAGTACATGGTAGCTGCGTGATCATGGCATGATCAGCCACGTGAGCAGTGCATGATAGCCACGTGATCAGTGCATGATCAGACACGTGATCAGTGCATGATCAGTCACGTGATCAGTGCATGATCAGCCACGTGATCAGTGCATGATCAGTCACGTGATCAGTGCATGATCAGCCACGTGATCAGTGCATGATAGCCACGTGATCAGTGCATGATCAGTCACGTGATCAGTGCATGATCAGTCACGTGATCAGTGCATGATCAGCCACGTGATCAGTGCATGATCAGCCACGTGATCAGTGCATGATCAGTTACGTGATCAGTGCATGATCAGTCACGTGATCAGTGCATGGTAGCCACGTGATCAGTGCATGATCAGCCACGTGATCAGTGCATGATAGCCACGTGATCAGTGCATGATCAGTCACGTGATCAGTGCATGATCAGCCACGTGAACAGTGCATGCTCAGTCACGTGATCTGGGCCTGCTGAGCTGCGTGATTACTGTCTGCTCATCTGCTTGACAATTGCCAGCTGAGCTGCACGATTCCTGCCTGCTCAGCTGCTTGATTATTGCCAGCTGAGCAGCATGATTCCTCACACCTGTGTTCCATGATTATTGCCTGCTGACTGTTTGATTCGTGCCTACTCAGCTCTTTGTTTATTGCCTCCAGAGGCACATGATCAGTGTATGATAGCAAACATGATCAGCGCATGATCAGTCACATGATCAGCGCCATTAAGTCACGTGATCACTACATGATAGTCATGTGATCAGTCCATGATCAGTCACGGTATCAGTGCATGATCAGCCACGTGATCAGTGCATGATCTGTCACATGATTAGTGTATGATCATCCACGTGATCAGTGCATGGGCAGTCATGTGATCAGTGCATGATATAGACGTGATCAGTGCATGATCAGTCTCGTGATCAGTGCATGATAGCCACGTGATCAGTGCATGATCAGTCACCTGATGGGTGTATGATCATTCACGTGACCTGTACATGGTAGCTACATGATCATTGCATGATCAGCCACGTGAGTAGTGCATGATAGCCACGTGATCAGTGCATGATCAGTCACGTGATCAGTGCATGATCAGCCACGTGATCAGTGCATGATAGCCACGTGATCAGTGCATGATCAGCCACGTGATCAGTGCATGATAGCCACGTGATCAGTGCATGATCAGTCACGTGATCAGTGTGTGATCAGCCACGTGATCAGTGCATGATAGCCACGTGATCAGTGCATGATCAGCCACGTGATCAGTGCATGATCAGCCACGTGATCAGTGCATGATCAGTCACGTGATCAGTGTGATCAGCCACGTGATCAGTGCATGATCAGTCACGTGATCAGTGCATGATCAATTACGTGATCAGTGCATGATCAGTCACGTGACCAGTACATGGTTGCTACGTGATCATGCATGATCAGCCACGTGATCAGTGCATGATAGCCACGTGATCAGTGCATGAGTCACGTGATCAGTGTATGATCAGCCACGTGATCAGTGCATGATGCCACGTGATCAGTGCATGATAGTCACGTGACAGTGTGTGATCAGCCACGTGATCAGTGCATGATCAGCCACGTGATCAGTGCATGATAGCCACGTGATCAGTGCATGATCAGTCACGTGATCAGTGCATGATCAGCCACGTGATCAGTGCATGATCAGCCACGTGATCAGTGCATGATCAGCCACGTGATCAGTGCATGATAGCCACGTGATCAGTGCATGATCAGCCACGTGATCAGTGCATGATCAGCCACGTGATCAGTGCATGATCAGTCACGTGATCAGTGCATGATAGCTACGTGATCAGTGCATGATCAGCCACGTGATCAGTGCATGATAGCCACGTGATCAGTGCATGATCAGTCACGTGATCAGTGCATGATCAGTCACGTGACCAGTACATGGTAGCTGCGTGATCATGCATGATCAGCCACGTGAGCAGTGCATGATAGCCACGTGATCAGTGCATGATCAGTCACGTGATCAGTGCATGATCAGTCACGTGATCAGTGCATGATCAGCCACGTGATCAGTGCATGATCAGTCACGTGATCAGTGCATGATAGCTACGTGATCAGTGCATGATCAGCCACGTGATCAGTGCATGATAGCCACGTGATCAGTGCATGAGTTACGTGATCAGTGTATGATCAGCCACGTGATCAGTGCATGATGCCACGTGATCAGTGCATGATAGTCACGTGATCAGTGCATGATCAGCCACGTGATCAGTGCATGATCAGCCACGTGATCAGTGCATGATAGCCACGTGATCAGTGCATGATCAGTCACGTGATCAGTGCATGATCAGCCACGTGATCAGTGCATGATCAGCCACGTGATCAGTGCATGATCAGTCACGTGATCAGTGCATGATCAGCCACGTGATCAGTGCATGATCAGTCACGTGATCAGTGCATGATCAGCCACGTGATCAGTGCATGATAGCCACGTGATCAGTGCATGATCAGTCACGTGATCAGTGCATGATCAGTCACGTGATCAGTGCATGATCAGCCACGTGATCAGTGCATGATCAGCCACGTGATCAGTGCATGATCAGCCACGTGATCAGTGCATGATCAGTCACGTGATCAGTGCATGATAGCTACGTGATCATTGCATGATCAGCCACGTGATCAGTGCATGATAGCCACGTGATCAGTGCATGATCAGTCACGTGATCAGTGCATGATCAGTCACGTGATCAGTGCATGATCAGCCACGTGATCAGTGCATGATCAGCCACGTGATCAGTGCATGATCAGCCACGTGATCAGTGCATGATCAGCCACGTGATCAGTGCATGATCAGTCACGTGATCAGTGCATGATCAGTCACGTGATCAGTGCATGATCAGCCACGTGATCAGTGCATGATCAGCCACGTGATCAGTGCATGATCAGCCACGTGATCAGTGCATGATCAGCCACGTGATCAGTGCATGATCAGTCACGTGATCAGTGCATGATCAGTCACGTGATCAGTGCATGATCAGCCACGTGATCAGTGCATGATCAGCCACGTGATCAGTGCATGATAGCCACGTGATCAGTGCATGATCAGTTACGTGAGCAGTGTATGATCAGCCACGTGATCAGTGCATGGTCAGACACGTGAACAGTGTATGATCAGCCACGTGATCAGTGCATGATATCCAAGTGATCAGTGCATGATCATCACGTGATCAGTGTATGATCAGCCACGTGAACAGTGCATGCTCAGTCACGTGATCTGGGCCTGCTGAGCTGCGTGATTACTGTCTGCTCATCTGCTTGACAATTGCCAGCTGAGCTGCACGATTCCTGCCTGTCATCTGCTTGACAATTGCCAGCTGTGCTGCGTAATTCCTGCCTGCTCAGCTGCTTGATTATTGCCAGCTGAGCAGCATGATTCCTCACACCTGAGTTCCATGATTATTGCCTGCTGACTGTTTGATTCGTGCCTACTCAGCTCTTTGTTTATTGCCTCCAGAGGCACATGATCAGTGTATGATAGCAAACATGATCAGCGCATGATCAGTCACATGATCAGCGCCATTAAGTCACGTGATCACTACATGATAGTCATGTGATCAGTCCATGCTCAGTCACGGTATCAGTGCATGATCAGCCACGTGATCAGTGCATGATCTGTCACAAGATTAGTGTATGATCATCCACGTGATCAGTGCATGGGCAGTCATGTGATCAGTGCATGATATAGACGTGATCAGTGCATGATCAGTCTCGTGATCAGTGCATGATAGCCACGTGATCAGTGCATGATCAGTCACCTGATGGGTGTATGATCATTCACGTGACCTGTACATGGTAGCTACATGATCATTGCATGATCAGCCACGTGAGTAGTGCATGATAGCCACGTGATCACTGCATGATCAGTCACGTGATCAGTGCATGATCAGTCATGTGACCAGTACATGGTAGCTGCGTGATCATGGCATGATCAGCCACGTGAGCAGTGCATGATAGCCACGTGATCAGTGCATGATCAGACACGTGATCAGTGCATGATCAGTCACGTGATCAGTGCATGATCAGCCACGTGATCAGTGCATGACCAGGCACGTGATCAGTGTATGTCCAGCCAAGTGATCAGTGCATGATAGCCACGTGATCAGTGCATGATCAGTCACGTGATCAGTGCATGATCAGTTATGTGATCAGTGTATGATCAGCCACGTGATCAGTGCATGATCAGCCACATGATCAGTGCATGATCAATTACGTGATCAGTGCATGATCAGTCACGTGACCAGTACATGGTAGCTACGTGATCATTGCATGATCAGCCACGTGATCAGTGCATGATAGCCACGTGATCAGTGCATGATAGCCACGTGATCAGTGCATGATCAGTCATGTGATACGTGTGTGATCAGCCACGTGATCAGTGCATGATATCCACGTGATCAGTGCATGACAGCCACGTGATCAGTGCATGAGAGCCACGTGATCAGTGCATGATCAGTCACGTGATACATGTGTGATCAGCCACGTGATCAGTGCATGATGAGCCACGTGATCAGTGCATGATCAATTACGTGATCAGTGCATGATCAGTCACGTGACCAGTACATGGTTGCTACGTGATCGTTGCATGATCAGCCACGTGAGCAGTGCATGATAGCCACGTGATCAGTGCATGATCAGTCACGTGATCAGTGCATGATCAGTCACGTGAACAGTGCATGATCATTTACGTGATCTTTGCATGATCAGTCACGTGACCAGTATATGGTTGCTACGTGATCATTCCATGACGAGCCACGTGAGCAGTGCATGATAGCCACGTGATGTGTGCATGAGTTACGTGAGCAGAGTATGATCAGCCACGTGATCAGTGCATGAGTGCCACGTGATCAGTGCATGATATGTCACGTGACAGGTGTGTGATCAGCCACGTGATCAGTGCATGATCAGCCACGTGATCAGTGCATGATAGCCACGTGATCAGTGCATGATCAGTTACGTGATCAGTGTATGATCAGCCACGTGATCAGTGCATGATCAGACACGTGATCAGTGCATGATCAGCCACGTGATCAGTGCATGATAGCCACGTGATCAGTGCATGATCAGTCACGTGATCAGTGCATGATCAGCCACGTGATCAGTGCATGATCAGTCACGTGATCAGTGCATGATCATCCACGTGATCAGTGCATGATCAGTCATGTGATCAGTGCATGATATAGACGTGATCAGTGCATGATCAGTCACGTGATCAGTGCATGATAGCCACGTGATCAGTGCATGATCAGTCACGTGATCAGTGCATGATCAGTCACGTGACCAGTACATGGTAGCTACGTGATCAGTGCATGATCAGCCACGTGATCAGTGCATGATAGCCACGTGATCAGTGCATGATCAGTCACGTGATCAGTGCATGATCAGTCACGTGATCAGTGCATGATCAGTCACGTGATCAGTGCATGATCAGCCACGTGATCAGTGCATGATCAGTCACGTGATCAGTGCATGATCAGCCACGTGATCAGTGCATGATAGCCACGTGATCAGTGCATGATCAGTCACGTGATCAGTGCATGATCAGTCACGTGATCAGTGCATGATCAGCCACGTGATCAGTGCATGATCAGCCACGTGATCAGTGCATGATCAGTCACGTGATCAGTGCATGATCAGTCACGTGACCAGTACATGGTAGCTACGTGATCATTGCATGATCAGCCACGTGATCAGTGCATGATAGCCACGTGATCAGTGCATGATAGCCACGTGATCAGTGCATGATCAGTCACGTGATCGTGCATGATCAGCCACGTGATCAGTGCATGATAGCCACGTGATCAGTGCATGATCAGCCACGTGATCAGTGCATGATAGCCACGTGATCAGTGCATGATCAGTTACGTGATCAGTGCATGATCAGTCACGTGATCAGTGCATGGTCAGCACGTGATCAGTGCATGATCAGCCACGTGATCAGTGCATGATAGCCACGTGATCAGTGCATGATCAGTCACGTGATCAGTGCATGATCAGCCACGTGAACAGTGCATGCTCAGTCACGTGATCAGGGCCTGCTGAGCTGCGTGATTACTGTCTGCTCATCTGCTTGACAATTGCCAGCTGAGCTGCACGATTCCTGCCTGTCATCTGCTTGACAATTGCCAGCTGTGCTGCGTAATTCCTGCCTGCTCAGCTGCTTGATTATTGCCAGCTGAGCAGCATGATTCCTCACACCTGAGTTCCATGATTATTGCCTGCTGACTGTTTGATTCGTGCCTACTCAGCTCTTTGTTTATTGCCTCCAGAGGCACATGATCAGTGTATGATAGCAAACATGATCAGTGCATGATCAGTCACATGATCAGCGCCATTAAGTCACGTGATCACTACATGATAGTCATGTGATCAGTCCATGCTCAGTCACGGTATCAGTGCATGATCAGCCACGTGATCAGTGCATGATCTGTCACATGATTAGTGTATGATCATCCACGTGATCAGTGCATGGGCAGTCATGTGATCAGTGCATGATATAGACGTGATCAGTGCATGATCAGTCTCGTGATCAGTGCATGATAGCCACGTGATCAGTGCATGATCAGTCACCTGATGGGTGTATGATCATTCACGTGACCTGTACATGGTAGCTACATGATCATTGCATGATCAGCCACGTGAGTAGTGCATGATAGCCACGTGATCAGTGCATGATCAGTCACGTGATCAGTGCATGATCAGTCATGTGACCAGTACATGGTAGCTGCGTGATCATGGCATGATCAGCCACGTGAGCAGTGCATGATAGCCACGTGATCAGTGCATGATCAGTCACGTGATCAGTGCATGATCAGTCACGTGATCAGTGCATGATCATTTACGTGATCAGTGCATGATCAGTCACGTGACCAGTATATGGTTGCTACGTGATCATTCCATGACGAGCCACGTGAGCAGTGCATGATAGCCACGTGATGTGTGCATGAGTTACGTGAGCAGTGTATGATCAGCCACGTGATCAGTGCATGAGTGCCACGTGATCAGTGCATGATATGTCACGTGACAGGTGTGTGATCAGCCACGTGAACAGTGCATGTTCAGCCACGTGATCAGTGCATGATAGCCACGTGATCAGTGCATGATCAGTTACGTGAGCAGTGTATGATCAGCCACGTGATCAGTGCATGGTCAGACACGTGAACAGTGTATGATCAGCCACGTGATCAGTGCATGATATCCAAGTGATCAGTGCATGATCATCACGTGATCAGTGTATGATCAGCCACGTGAACAGTGCATGCTCAGTCACGTGATCTGGGCCTGCTGAGCTGCGTGATTACTGTCTGCTCATCTGCTTGACAATTGCCAGCTGAGCTGCACGATTCCTGCCTGTCATCTGCTTGACAATTGCCAGCTGTGCTGCGTAATTCCTGCCTGCTCAGCTGCTTGATTATTGCCAGCTGAGCAGCATGATTCCTCACACCTGAGTTCCATGATTATTGCCTGCTGACTGTTTGATTCGTGCCTACTCAGCTCTTTGTTTATTGCCTCCAGAGGCACATGATCAGTGTATGATAGCAAACATGATCAGCGCATGATCAGTCACATGATCAGCGCCATTAAGTCACGTGATCACTACATGATAGTCATGTGATCAGTCCATGCTCAGTCACGGTATCAGTGCATGATCAGCCACGTGATCAGTGCATGATCTGTCACAAGATTAGTGTATGATCATCCACGTGATCAGTGCATGGGCAGTCATGTGATCAGTGCATGATATAGACGTGATCAGTGCATGATCAGTCTCGTGATCAGTGCATGATAGCCACGTGATCAGTGCATGATCAGTCACGTGATCAGTGTATGATCAGCCACGTGATCAGTGCATGATCAGCCACGTGATCAGTGCATGATCAGTCACGTGATCAGTGCATGATCAGCCACGTGATCAGTGCATGATCAGTCACGTGATCAGTGCATGATCAGCCACGTGATCAGTGCATGATAGCCACGTGATCAGTGCATGATCAGTCACGTGATCAGTGCATGATCAGTCACGTGATCAGTGCATGATCAGCCACGTGATCAGTGCATGATCAGCCACGTGATCAGTGCATGATCAATCACGTGATCAGTGCATGATCAGTCACGTGATCAGTACATGATAGCTACGTGATCAGTGCATGATCAGCCACGTGATCAGTGCATGATAGCCACGTGATCAGTGCATGATCAGCACGTGATCAGTGCATGATCAGTCACGTGATCAGTGCATGATCAGCCACGTGATCAGTGCATGATCAGCCACGTGATCAGTGCATGATCAGCCACGTGATCAGTGCATGATCAGCCACGTGATCAGTGCATGATCAGTCACGTGATCAGTGCATGATCAGTCACGTGATCAGTGCATGATCAGCCACGTGATCAGTGCATGATCAGCCACGTGATCAGTGCATGATCAGCCACGTGATCAGTGCATGATCAGCCACGTGATCAGTGCATGATCAGTTACGTGATCAGTGCATGATCAGTCACGTGATCAGTGCATGATAGCCACGTGATCAGTGCATGATCAGCCACGTGATCAGTGCATGATAGCCACGTGATCAGTGCATGATCAGTTACGTGAGCAGTGTATGATCAGCCACGTGATCAGTGCATGGTCAGACACGTGAACAGTGTATGATCAGCCACGTGATCAGTGCATGATATCCAAGTGATCAGTGCATGATCATCACGTGATCAGTGTATGATCAGCCACGTGAACAGTGCATGCTCAGTCACGTGATCTGGGCCTGCTGAGCTGCGTGATTACTGTCTGCTCATCTGCTTGACAATTGCCAGCTGAGCTGCACGATTCCTGCCTGTCATCTGCTTGACAATTGCCAGCTGTGCTGCGTAATTCCTGCCTGCTCAGCTGCTTGATTATTGCCAGCTGAGCAGCATGATTCCTCACACCTGAGTTCCATGATTATTGCCTGCTGACTGTTTGATTCGTGCCTACTCAGCTCTTTGTTTATTGCCTCCAGAGGCACATGATCAGTGTATGATAGCAAACATGATCAGCGCATGATCAGTCACATGATCAGCGCCATTAAGTCACGTGATCACTACATGATAGTCATGTGATCAGTCCATGCTCAGTCACGGTATCAGTGCATGATCAGCCACGTGATCAGTGCATGATCTGTCACAAGATTAGTGTATGATCATCCACGTGATCAGTGCATGGGCAGTCATGTGATCAGTGCATGATATAGACGTGAACAGTGCATGATCAGTCTCGTGATCAGTGCATGATAGCCACGTGATCAGTGCATGATCAGTCACCTGATGGGTGTATGATCATTCACGTGACCTGTACATGGTAGCTACATGATCATTGCATGATCAGCCACGTGAGTAGTTCATGATAGCCACGTGATCACTGCATGATCAGTCACGTGATCAGTGCATGATCAGTCATGTGACCAGTACATGGTAGCTGCGTGATCATGGCATGATCAGCCACGTGAGCAGTGCATGATAGCCACGTGATCAGTGCATGATCAGACACGAGATCAGTGCATGATCAGTCACGTGATCAGTGCATGATCAGCCACGTGATCAGTGCATGACCAGGCACGTGATCAGTGTATGTCCAGCCAAGTGATCAGTGCATGATAGCCACGTGATCAGTGCATGATCAGTCACGTGATCAGTGCATGATCAGTTATGTGATCAGTGTATGATCAGCCACGTGATCAGTGCATGATCAGCCACATGATCAGTGCATGATCAATTACGTGATCAGTGCATGATCAGTCACGTGACCAGTACATGGTAGCTACGTGATCATTGCCTGATCAGCCACGTGATCAGTGCATGATAGCCACGTGATCAGTGCATGATAGCCACGTGATCAGTGCATGATCAGTCATGTGATACGTGTGTGATCAGCCACATGATCAGTGCATGATATCCACGTGATCAGTGCATGACAGCCACGTGATCAGTGCATGAGAGCCACGGATCAGTGCATGATCAGTCACGTGATACATGTGTGATCAGCCACGTGATCAGTGCATGATGAGCCACGTGATCAGTGCAGGATCAATTACGTGATCAGTGCATGATCAGTCACGTGACCAGTACATGGTTGCTACGTGATCGTTGCATGATCAGCCACGTGAGCAGAGCATGATAGCCACGTGATCAGTGCATGATCAGTCACGTGATCAGTACATGATCAGTCACGTGAACAGTGCATGATCATTTACGTGATCTTTGCATGATCAGTCACGTGACCAGTATATGGTTGCTACGTGATCATTCCATGACGAGCCACGTGAGCAGTGCATGATAGCCACGTGATGTGTGCATGAGTTACGTGAGCAGAGTATGATCAGCCACGTGATCAGTGCATGAGTGCCACGTGATCAGTGCATGATATGTCACGTGACAGGTGTGTGATCAGCCACGTGAACAGTGCATGTTCAGCCACGTGATCAGTGCATGATAGCCACGTGATCAGTGCATGATCAGTTACGTGAGCAGTGTATGATCAGCCACGTGATCAGTGCATGGTCAGACACGTGAACAGTGTATGATCAGCCACGTGATCAGTGCATGATATCCAAGTGATCAGTGCATGATCATCACGTGATCAGTGTATGATCAGCCACGTGAACAGTGCATGCTCAGTCACGTGATCTGGGCCTGCTGAGCTGCGTGATTACTGTCTGCTCATCTGCTTGACAATTGCCAGCTGAGCTGCACGATTCCTGCCTGTCATCTGCTTGACAATTGCCAGCTGTGCTGCGTAATTCCTGCCTGCTCAGCTGCTTGATTATTGCCAGCTGAGCAGCATGATTCCTCACACCTGAGTTCCATGATTATTGCCTGCTGACTGTTTGATTCGTGCCTACTCAGCTCTTTGTTTATTGCCTCCAGAGGCACATGATCAGTGTATGATAGCAAACATGATCAGCGCATGATCAGTCACATGATCAGCGCCATTAAGTCACGTGATCACTACATGATAGTCATGTGATCAGTCCATGCTCAGTCACGGTATCAGTGCATGATCAGCCACGTGATCAGTGCATGATCTGTCACAAGATTAGTGTATGATCATCCACGTGATCAGTGCACGGGCAGTCATGTGATCAGTGCATGATATAGACGTGAACAGTGCATGATCAGTCTCGTGATCAGTGCATGATAGCCACGTGATCAGTGCATGATCAGTCACCTGATGGGTGTATGATCATTCACGTGACCTGTACATGGTAGCTACATGATCATTGCATGATCAGCCACGTGAGTAGTGCATGATAGCCACGTGATCACTGCATGATCAGTCACGTGATCAGTGCATGATCAGTCATGTGACCAGTACATGGTAGCTGCGTGATCATGGCATGATCAGCCACGTGAGCAGTGCATGATAGCCACGTGATCAGTGCATGATCAGTCACGTGATCAGTGCATGATCAGCCACGTGATCAGTGCATGATCAGTCACGTGATCAGTGCATGATCAGCCACGTGATCAGTGCATGACCAGGCACGTGATCAGTGTATGTCAGCCACGTGATCAGTGCATGATAGCCACGTGATCAGTGCATGATCAGTCACGTGATCAGTGCATGATCAGTTATGTGATCAGTGTATGATCAGCCACGTGATCAGTGCATGATCAGCCACGTGATCAGTGCATGATCAATTACGTGATCAGTGCATGATCAGTCACGTGACCAGTACATGGTAGCTACGTGATCATTGCATGATCAGCCACGTGATCAGTGCATGATAGCCACGTGATCAGTGCATGATAGCCACGTGATCAGTGCATGATCAGTCATGTGATCGTGTGTGATCAGCCACGTGATCAGTGCATGATATCCACGTGATCAGTGCATGATCAGCCACGTGATCAGTGCATGATAGCCACGTGATCAGTGCATGATCAGTTACGTGATCAGTGCATGATCAGTCACGTGATCAGTGCATGGTTGCACGTGATCAGTGCATGATCAGCCACGTGATCAGTGCATGATAGCCACGTGATCAGTGCATGATCAGTCACGTGATCAGTGCATGATCAGCCACGTGAACAGTGCATGCTCAGTCACGTGATCAGGGCCTGCTGAGCTGCGTGATTACTGTCTGCTCATCTGCTTGACAATTGCCAGCTGAGCTGCACGATTCCTGCCTGTCATCTGCTTGACAATTGCCAGCTGTGCTGCGTAATTCCTGCCTGCTCAGCTGCTTGATTATTGCCAGCTGAGCAGCATGATTCCTCACACCTGAGTTCCATGATTATTGCCTGCTGACTGTTTGATTCGTGCCTACTCAGCTCTTTGTTTATTGCCTCCAGAGGCACATGATCAGTGTATGATAGCAAACATGATCAGTGCATGATCAGTCACATGATCAGCGCCATTAAGTCACGTGATCACTACATGATAGTCATGTGATCAGTCCATGCTCAGTCACGGTATCAGTGCATGATCAGCCACGTGATCAGTGCATGATCTGTCACATGATTAGTGTATGATCATCCACGTGATCAGTGCATGGGCAGTCATGTGATCAGTGCATGATATAGACGTGATCAGTGCATGATCAGTCACGTGATCAGTGCATGATAGCCACGTGATCAGTGCATGATCAGTCACCTGATGGGTGTATGATCATTCACGTGACCTGTACATGGTAGCTACATGATCATTGCATGATCAGCCACGTGAGTAGTGCATGATAGCCACGTGATCAGTGCATGATCAGTCACGTGATCAGTGCATGATCAGTCATGTGACCAGTACATGGTAGCTGCGTGATCATGCATGATCAGCCACGTGAGCAGTGCATGATAGCCACGTGATCAGTGCATGATCAGTCACGTGATCAGTGCATGATCAGTCACGTGATCAGTGCATGATCATTTACGTGATCAGTGCATGATCAGTCACGTGACCAGTATATGGTTGCTACGTGATCATTCCATGACAGCCACGTGATCAGTGCATGATAGCCACGTGATGTGTGCATGAGTTACGTGAGCAGAGTATGATCAGCCACGTGATCAGTGCATGAGTGCCACGTGATCAGTGCATGATATGTCACGTGACAGGTGTGTGATCAGCCACGTGAACAGTGCATGTTCAGCCACGTGATCAGTGCATGATAGCCACGTGATCAGTGCATGATCAGTTACGTGAGCAGTGTATGATCAGCCACGTGATCAGTGCATGGTCAGACACGTGAACAGTGTATGATCAGCCACGTGATCAGTGCATGATATCCAAGTGATCAGTGCATGATCATCACGTGATCAGTGTATGATCAGCCACGTGAACAGTGCATGCTCAGTCACGTGATCTGGGCCTGCTGAGCTGCGTGATTACTGTCTGCTCATCTGCTTGACAATTGCCAGCTGAGCTGCACGATTCCTGCCTGTCATCTGCTTGACAATTGCCAGCTGTGCTGCGTAATTCCTGCCTGCTCAGCTGCTTGATTATTGCCAGCTGAGCAGCATGATTCCTCACACCTGAGTTCCATGATTATTGCCTGCTGACTGTTTGATTCGTGCCTACTCAGCTCTTTGTTTATTGCCTCCAGAGGCACATGATCAGTGTATGATAGCAAACATGATCAGCGCATGATCAGTCACATGATCAGCGCCATTAAGTCACGTGATCACTACATGATAGTCATGTGATCAGTCCATGCTCAGTCACGGTATCAGTGCATGATCAGCCACGTGATCAGTGCATGATCTGTCACATGATTAGTGTATGATCATCCACGTGATCAGTGCATGGGCAGTCATGTGATCAGTGCATGATATAGACGTGATCAGTGCATGATCAGTCTCGTGATCAGTGCATGATAAGCCACGTGATCAGTGCATGATCAGTCACGTGATCAGTGTATGATCAGCCACGTGATCAGTGCATGATCAGCCACGTGATCAGTGCATGATCAGTCACGTGATCAGTGCATGATCAGCCACGTGATCAGTGCATGATCAGTCACGTGATCAGTGCATGATCAGCCACGTGATCAGTGCATGATAGCCACGTGATCAGTGCATGATCAGTCACGTGATCAGTGCATGATCAGTCACGTGATCAGTGCATGATCAGCCACGTGATCAGTGCATGATCAGCCACGTGATCAGTGCATGATCAATTACGTGATCAGTGCATGATCAGTCACGTGATCAGTACATGGTAGCTACGTGATCATTGCATGATCAGCCACGTGATCAGTGCATGATAGCCACGTGATCAGTGCATGATCAGTCACGTGATCAGTGCATGATCAGTCACGTGATCAGTGCATGATCAGCCACGTGATCAGTGCATGATCAGCCACGTGATCAGTGCATGATCAGCCACGTGATCAGTGCATGATCAGCCACGTGATCAGTGCATGATCAGTCACGTGATCAGTGCATGATCAGTCACGTGATCAGTGCATGATCAGCCACGTGATCAGTGCATGATCAGCCACGTGATCAGTGCATGATCAGCCACGTGATCAGTGCATGATCAGCCACGTGATCAGTGCATGATCAGTTACGTGATCAGTGCATGATCAGTCACGTGATCAGTGCATGATAGCCACGTGATCAGTGCATGATCAGCCACGTGATCAGTGCATGATAGCCACGTGATCAGTGCATGATCAGTTACGTGAGCAGTGTATGATCAGCCACGTGATCAGTGCATGGTCAGACACGTGAACAGTGTATGATCAGCCACGTGATCAGTGCATGATATCCAAGTGATCAGTGCATGATCATCACGTGATCAGTGTATGATCAGCCACGTGAACAGTGCATGCTCAGTCACGTGATCTGGGCCTGCTGAGCTGCGTGATTACTGTCTGCTCATCTGCTTGACAATTGCCAGCTGAGCTGCACGATTCCTGCCTGTCATCTGCTTGACAATTGCCAGCTGTGCTGCGTAATTCCTGCCTGCTCAGCTGCTTGATTATTGCCAGCTGAGCAGCATGATTCCTCACACCTGAGTTCCATGATTATTGCCTGCTGACTGTTTGATTCGTGCCTACTCAGCTCTTTGTTTATTGCCTCCAGAGGCACATGATCAGTGTATGATAGCAAACATGATCAGCGCATGATCAGTCACATGATCAGCGCCATTAAGTCACGTGATCACTACATGATAGTCATGTGATCAGTCCATGCTCAGTCACGGTATCAGTGCATGATCAGCCACGTGATCAGTGCATGATCTGTCACAAGATTAGTGTATGATCATCCACGTGATCAGTGCACGGGCAGTCATGTGATCAGTGCATGATATAGACGTGAACAGTGCATGATCAGTCTCGTGATCAGTGCATGATAGCCACGTGATCAGTGCATGATCAGTCACCTGATGGGTGTATGATCATTCACGTGACCTGTACATGGTAGCTACATGATCATTGCATGATCAGCCACGTGAGTAGTTCATGATAGCCACGTGATCACTGCATGATCAGTCACGTGATCAGTGCATGATCAGTCATGTGACCAGTACATGGTAGCTGCGTGATCATGGCATGATCAGCCACGTGAGCAGTGCATGATAGCCACGTGATCAGTGCATGATCAGACACGAGATCAGTGCATGATCAGTCACGTGATCAGTGCATGATCAGCCACGTGATCAGTGCATGACCAGGCACGTGATCAGTGTATGTCAGCCAAGTGATCAGTGCATGATAGCCACGTGATCAGTGCATGATCAGTCACGTGATCAGTGCATGATCAGTTATGTGATCAGTGTATGATCAGCCACGTGATCAGTGCATGATCAGCCACATGATCAGTGCATGATCAATTACGTGATCAGTGCATGATCAGTCACGTGACCAGTACATGGTAGCTACGTGATCATTGCCTGATCAGCCACGTGATCAGTGCATGATAGCCACGTGATCAGTGCATGATAGCCACGTGATCAGTGCATGATCAGTCATGTGATACGTGTGTGATCAGCCACGTGATCAGTGCATGATATCCACGTGATCAGTGCATGACAGCCACGTGATCAGTGCATGAGAGCCACGGATCAGTGCATGATCAGTCACGTGATACATGTGTGATCAGCCACGTGATCAGTGCATGATGAGCCACGTGATCAGTGCAGGATCAATTACGTGATCAGTGCATGATCAGTCACGTGACCAGTACATGGTTGCTACGTGATCGTTGCATGATCAGCCACGTGAGCAGAGCATGATAGCCACGTGATCAGTGCATGATCAGTCACGTGATCAGTACATGATCAGTCACGTGAACAGTGCATGATCATTTACGTGATCTTTGCATGATCAGTCACGTTACCAGTATATGGTTGCTACGTGATCATTCCATGACGAGCCACGTGAGCAGTGCATGATAGCCACGTGATGTGTGCATGAGTTACGTGAGCAGAGTATGATCAGCCACGTGATCAGTGCATGAGTGCCACGTGATCAGTGCATGATATGTCACGTGACAGGTGTGTGATCAGCCACGTGAACAGTGCATGTTCAGCCACGTGATCAGTGCATGATAGCCACGTGATCAGTGCATGATCAGTTACGTGAGCAGTGTATGATCAGCCACGTGATCAGTGCATGGTCAGACACGTGAACAGTGTATGATCAGCCACGTGATCAGTGCATGATATCCAAGTGATCAGTGCATGATCATCACGTGATCAGTGTATGATCAGCCACGTGAACAGTGCATGCTCAGTCACGTGATCTGGGCCTGCTGAGCTGCGTGATTACTGTCTGCTCATCTGCTTGACAATTGCCAGCTGAGCTGCACGATTCCTGCCTGTCATCTGCTTGACAATTGCCAGCTGTGCTGCGTAATTCCTGCCTGCTCAGCTGCTTGATTATTGCCAGCTGAGCAGCATGATTCCTCACACCTGAGTTCCATGATTATTGCCTGCTGACTGTTTGATTCGTGCCTACTCAGCTCTTTGTTTATTGCCTCCAGAGGCACATGATCAGTGTATGATAGCAAACATGATCAGCGCATGATCAGTCACATGATCAGCGCCATTAAGTCACGTGATCACTACATGATAGTCATGTGATCAGTCCATGCTCAGTCACGGTATCAGTGCATGATCAGCCACGTGATCAGTGCATGATCTGTCACAAGATTAGTGTATGATCATCCACGTGATCAGTGCATGGGCAGTCATGTGATCAGTGCATGATATAGACGTGAACAGTGCATGATCAGTCTCGTGATCAGTGCATGATAGCCACGTGATCAGTGCATGATCAGTCACCTGATGGGTGTATGATCATTCACGTGACCTGTACATGGTAGCTACATGATCATTGCATGATCAGCCAAGTGAGTAGTTCATGATAGCCACGTGATCAGTGCATGATCAGTCACGTGATCAGTGCATGATCAGTCACGTGATCAGTGCATGATCAGTCACGTGATCAGTGCATGATCAGCCACGTGATCAGTGCATGATCAGCCACGTGATCAGTGCATGATCAGCCACGTGATCAGTGCATGATAGCCACGTGATCAGTGCATGATCAGTCACGTGATCAGTGCATGATCAGTCACGTGATCAGTGTATGATCAGCCACGTGATCAGTGCATGATCAGCCACGTGATCAGTGCATGATCAATTACGTGATCAGTGCATGATCAGTCACGTGACCAGTACATGGTAGCTACGTGATCATTGCATGATCAGCCACGTGATCAGTGCATGATAGCCACGTGATCAGTGCATGATAGCCACGTGATCAGTGCATGATCAGTCATGTGATCGTGTGTGATCAGCCACGTGATCAGTGCATGATAGCCACGTGATCAGTGCATGATCAGCCACGTGATCAGTGCATGATAGCCACGTGATCAGTGCATGATCAGTTACGTGATCAGTGCATGATCAGTCACGTGATCAGTGCATGGTTGCACGTGATCAGTGCATGATCAGCCACGTGATCAGTGCATGATAGCCACGTGATCAGTGCATGATCAGTCACGTGATCAGTGCATGATCAGCCACGTGAACAGTGCATGCTCAGTCACGTGATCTGGGCCTGCTGAGCTGCGTGATTACTGTCTGCTCATCTGCTTGACAATTGCCAGCTGAGCTGCACGATTCCTGCCTGTCATCTGCTTGACAATTGCCAGCTGTGCTGCGTAATTCCTGCCTGCTCAGCTGCTTGATTATTGCCAGCTGAGCAGCATGATTCCTCACACCTGAGTTCCATGATTATTGCCTGCTGACTGTTTGATTCGTGCCTACTCAGCTCTTTGTTTATTGCCTCCAGAGGCACATGATCAGTGTATGATAGCAAACATGATCAGTGCATGATCAGTCACATGATCAGTGCCATTAAGTCACGTGATCACTACATGATAGTCATGTGATCAGTCCATGCTCAGTCACGGTATCAGTGCATGATCAGCCACGTGATCAGTGCATGATCTGTCACAAGATTAGTGTATGATCATCCACGTGATCAGTGCATGGGCAGTCATGTGATCAGTGCATGATATAGACGTGATCAGTGCATGATCAGTCACGTGATCAGTGCATGATAGCCACGTGATCAGTGCATGATCAGTCACCTGATGGGTGTATGATCATTCACGTGACCTGTACATGGTAGCTACATGATCATTGCATGATCAGCCACGTGAGTAGTGCATGATAGCCACGTGATCAGTGCATGATCAGTCACGTGATCAGTGCATGATCAGTCATGTGACCAGTACATGGTAGCTGCGTGATCATGGCATGATCAGCCACGTGAGCAGTGCATGATAGCCACGTGATCAGTGCATGATCAGTCACGTGATCAGTGCATGATCAGTCACGTGATCAGTGCATGATCATTTACGTGATCAGTGCATGATCAGTCACGTGACCAGTATATGGTTGCTACGTGATCATTCCATGATCAGCCACGTGAGCAGTGCATGATAGCCACGTGATGTGTGCATGAGTTACGTGAGCAGAGTATGATCAGCCACGTGATCAGTGCATGAGTGCCACGTGATCAGTGCATGATATGTCACGTGACAGGTGTGTGATCAGCCACGTGAACAGTGCATGTTCAGCCACGTGATCAGTGCATGATAGCCACGTGATCAGTGCATGATCAGTTACGTGAGCAGTGTATGATCAGCCACGTGATCAGTGCATGGTCAGACACGTGAACAGTGTATGATCAGCCACGTGATCAGTGCATGATATCCAAGTGATCAGTGCATGATCATCACGTGATCAGTGTATGATCAGCCACGTGAACAGTGCATGCTCAGTCACGTGATCTGGGCCTGCTGAGCTGCGTGATTACTGTCTGCTCATCTGCTTGACAATTGCCAGCTGAGCTGCACGATTCCTGCCTGCTCAGCTGCTTGATTATTGCCAGCTGAGCAGCATGATTCCTCACACCTGAGTTCCATGATTATTGCCTGCTGACTGTTTGATTCGTGCCTACTCAGCTCTTTGTTTATTGCCTCCAGAGGCACATGATCAGTGTATGATAGCAAACATGATCAGCGCATGATCAGTCACATGATCAGTGCCATTAAGTCACGTGATCACTACATGATAGTCATGTGATCAGTCCATGCTCAGTCACGGTATCAGTGCATGATCAGCCACGTGATCAGTGCATGATCTGTCACAAGATTAGTGTATGATCATCCACGTGATCAGTGCATGGGCAGTCATGTGATCAGTGCATGATATAGACGTGATCAGTGCATGATCAGTCTCGTGATCAGTGCATGATAGCCACGTGATCAGTGCATGATCAGTCACCTGATGGGTGTATGATCATTCACGTGACCTGTACATGGTAGCTACATGATCATTGCATGATCAGCCACGTGAGTAGTGCATGATAGCCACGTGATCACTGCATGATCAGTCACGTGATCAGTGCATGATCAGTCATGTGACCAGTACATGGTAGCTGCGTGATCATGGCATGATCAGCCACGTGAGCAGTGCATGATAGCCACGTGATCAGTGCATGATCAGACACGTGATCAGTGCATGATCAGTCACGTGATCAGTGCATGATCAGCCACGTGATCAGTGCATGATCAGGCACGTGATCAGTGCATGATCAGCCACGTGATCAGTGCATGATAGCCACGTGATCAGTGCATGATCAGTCACGTGATCAGTGCATGATCAGCCACGTGATCAGTGCATGATCAGCCACGTGATCAGTGCATGATCAGCCACGTGATCAGTGCATGATCAGCCACGTGATCAGTGCATGATCAGTCACGTGATCACATGCATGATCAGCCACGTGATCAGTGCATGATCAGCCACGTGATCAGTGCATGATCAGCCACGTGATCAGTGCATGATAGCCACGTGATCAGTGCATGATCAGTCATGTGATCAGTGTGTGATCAGCCACGTGATCAGTGCATGATATCCACGTGATCAGTGCATGATCAGCCACGTGATCAGTGCATGATAGCCACGTGATCAGTGCATGATCAGTCACGTGATCATGTGTGATCAGCCACGTGATCAGTGCATGATCAGTCACGTGATCAGTGCATGATCAATTACGTGATCAGTGCATGATCAGTCACGTGACCAGTACATGGTTGCTACGTGATCATTGCATGATCAGCCACGTGAGCAGTGCATGATAGCCACGTGATCAGTGCATGAGTCACGTGATCAGTGTATGATCAGCCACGTGATCAGTGCATGATGCCACGTGATCAGTGCATGATCAGTCACGTGATCAGTGCATGATCAGCCACGTGATCAGTGCATGATCAGCCACGTGATCAGTGCATGATAGCCACGTGATCAGTGCATGATCAGTCACGTGATCAGTGCATGATCAGCCACGTGATCAGTGCATGATCAGCCACGTGATCAGTGCATGATCAGTCACGTGATCAGTGCATGATAGCCACGTGATCAGTGCATGATCAGCCACGTGATCAGTGCATGATAGCCACGTGATCAGTGCATGATCAGTCACGTGATCAGTGCATGATAGCTACGTGATCAGTGCATGATCAGCCACGTGATCAGTGCATGATAGCCACGTGATCAGTGCATGATCAGTCACGTGATCAGTGCATGATCAGTCACGTGACCAGTACATGGTAGCTACGTGATCATGCATGATCAGCCACGTGATCAGTGCATGATAGCCACGTGATCAGTGCATGATCAGTCACGTGATCAGTGCATGATCAGTCACGTGATCAGTGCATGATCATTCACGTGATCAGTGCATGATCAGTCACGTGACCAGTATATGGTTGCTACGTGATCATTGCATGACAGCCACGTGATCAGTGCATGATAGCCACGTGATCAGTGCATGAGTTACGTGATCAGTGTATGATCAGCCACGTGATCAGTGCATGATGCCACGTGATCAGTGCATGATAGTCACGTGATCAGTGCATGATCAGCCACGTGATCAGTGCATGATCAGCCACGTGATCAGTGCATGATAGCCACGTGATCAGTGCATGATCAGTCACGTGATCAGTGCATGATCAGCCACGTGATCAGTGCATGATCAGCCACGTGATCAGTGCATGATCAGTCACGTGATCAGTGCATGATCAGCCACGTGATCAGTGCATGATCAGTCACGTGATCAGTGCATGATCAGCCACGTGATCAGTGCATGATAGCCACGTGATCAGTGCATGATCAGTCACGTGATCAGTGCATGATCAGTCACGTGATCAGTGCATGATCAGCCACGTGATCAGTGCATGATCAGCCACGTGATCAGTGCATGATCAATTACGTGATCAGTGCATGATCAGTCACGTGACCAGTACATGGTAGCTACGTGATCATTGCATGATCAGCCACGTGATCAGTGCATGATAGCCACGTGATCAGTGCATGATCAGTCACGTGATCAGTGCATGATCAGTCACGTGATCAGTGCATGATCAGCCACGTGATCAGTGCATGATCAGCCACGTGATCAGTGCATGATAGCCACGTGATCAGTGCATGATCAGTCACGTGATCAGTGCATGATCAGTCACGTGATCAGTGCATGATCAGCCACGTGATCAGTGCATGATCAGCCACGTGATCAGTGCATGATCAGTCACGTGATCAGTGCATGATCAGTCACGTGACCAGTGCATGATAGCCACGTGATCAGTGCATGATCAGCCACGTGATCAGTGCATGATAGCCACGTGATCAGTGCATGATCAGTTACGTGATCAGTGCATGATCAGCCACGTGATCAGTGCATGGTCAGACACGTGATCAGTGTATGATCAGCCACGTGATCAGTGCATGATATCCAAGTGATCAGTGCATGATCATCACGTGATCAGTATGATCAGCCACGTGAACAGTGCATGCTCAGTCACGTGATCAGGGCCTGCTGAGCTGCGTGATTACTGTCTGCTCATCTGCTTGACAATTGCCAGCTGAGCTGCACGATTCCTGCCTGTCATCTGCTTGACAATTGCCAGCTGTGCTGCGTAATTCCTGCCTGCTCAGCTGCTTGATTATTGCCAGCTGAGCAGCATGATTCCTCACACCTGAGTTCCATGATTATTGCCTGCTGACTGTTTGATTCGTGCCTACTCAGCTCTTTGTTTATTGCCTCCAGAGGCACATGATCAGTGTATGATAGCAAACATTATCAGTGCATGATCAGTCACGTGATCAGTGCATGATCAGTCACGTGATCAGTGCATGATCAGTCACGTGATCAGTGCATGATCAGCCACGTGATCAGTGCATGATCAGCCACGTGATCAGTGCATGATCAGCCACGTGATCAGTGCATGATAGCCACGTGATCAGTGCATGATCAGTCACGTGATCAGTGCATGATCAGTCACGTGATCAGTGCATGATCAGCCACGTGATCAGTGCATGATCAGCCACGTGATCAGTGCATGATCAGTCACGTGATCAGTGCATGATCAGTCACGTGACCAGTACATGGTAGCTACGTGATCATTGCATGATCAGCCACGTGATCAGTGCATGATAGCCACGTGATCAGTGCATGATCAGCCACGTGATCAGTGCATGATCAGTCACGTGATCGTGTGTGATGAGCCACGTGATCAGTGCATGATAGCCACGTGATCAGTGCATGACAGCCACGTGATCAGTGCATGATAGCCACGTGATCAGTGCATGATCAGTCACGTGATCAGTGTGATCAGCCACGTGATCAGTGCATGATAGCCACGTGATCAGTGCATGATCAGTTACGTGATCAGTGCATGATCAGTCACGTGATCAGTGCATGGTCAGCACGTGATCAGTGCATGATCAGCCACGTGATCAGTGCATGATAGCCACGTGATCAGTGCATGATCAGTCACGTGATCAGTGCATGATCAGCCACGTGAACAGTGCATGCTCAGTCACGTGATCTGGGCCTGCTGAGCTGCGTGATTACTGTCTGCTCATCTGCTTGACAATTGCCAGCTGAGCTGCACGATTCCTGCCTGTCATCTGCTTGACAATTGCCAGCTGTGCTGCGTAATTCCTGCCTGCTCAGCTGCTTGATTATTGCCAGCTGAGCAGCATGATTCCTCACACCTGAGTTCCATGATTATTGCCTGCTGACTGTTTGATTCGTGCCTACTCAGCTCTTTGTTTATTGCCTCCAGAGGCACATGATCAGTGTATGATAGCAAACATGATCAGCGCATGATCAGTCACATGATCAGCGCCATTAAGTCACGTGATCACTACATGATAGTCATGTGATCAGTCCATGCTCAGTCACGGTATCAGTGCATGATCAGCCACGTGATCAGTGCATGATCTGTCACAAGATTAGTGTATGATCATCCACGTGATCAGTGCATGGGCAGTCATGTGATCAGTGCATGATATAGACGTGATCAGTGCATGATCAGTCTCGTGATCAGTGCATGATAGCCACGTGATCAGTGCATGATCAGTCACCTGATGGGTGTATGATCATTCACGTGACCTGTACATGGTAGCTACATGATCATTGCATGATCAGCCACGTGAGTAGTGCATGATAGCCACGTGATCAGTGCATGATCAGTCACGTGATCAGTGCATGATCAGTCATGTGACCAGTACATGGTAGCTGCGTGATCATGGCATGATCAGCCACGTGAGCAGTGCATGATAGCCACGTGATCAGTGCATGATCAGTCACGTGATCAGTGCATGATCAGTCACGTGATCAGTGCATGATCATTTACGTGATCAGTGCATGATCAGTCACGTGACCAGTATATGGTTGCTACGTGATCATTCCATGACAGCCACGTGAGCAGTGCATGATAGCCACGTGATGTGTGCATGAGTTACGTGAGCAGAGTATGATCAGCCACGTGATCAGTGCATGAGTGCCACGTGATCAGTGCATGATATGTCACGTGACAGGTGTGTGATCAGCCACGTGAACAGTGCATGTTCAGCCACGTGATCAGTGCATGATAGCCACGTGATCAGTGCATGATCAGTTACGTGAGCAGTGTATGATCAGCCACGTGATCAGTGCATGGTCAGACACGTGAACAGTGTATGATCAGCCACGTGATCAGTGCATGATATCCAAGTGATCAGTGCATGATCATCACGTGATCAGTGTATGATCAGCCACGTGAACAGTGCATGCTCAGTCACGTGATCTGGGCCTGCTGAGCTGCGTGATTACTGTCTGCTCATCTGCTTGACAATTGCCAGCTGAGCTGCACGATTCCTGCCTGCTCAGCTGCTTGATTATTGCCAGCTGAGCAGCATGATTCCTCACACCTGAGTTCCATGATTATTGCCTGCTGACTGTTTGATTCGTGCCTACTCAGCTCTTTGTTTATTGCCTCCAGAGGCACATGATCAGTGTATGATAGCAAACATGATCAGCGCATGATCAGTCACATGATCAGTGCCATTAAGTCACGTGATCACTACATGATAGTCATGTGATCAGTCCATGCTCAGTCACGTATCAGTGCATGATCAGCCACGTGATCAGTGCATGATCTGTCACAAGATTAGTGTATGATCATCCACGTGATCAGTGCATGGGCAGTCATGTGATCAGTGCATGATATAGACGTGATCAGTGCATGATCAGTCTCGTGATCAGTGCATGATAGCCACGTGATCAGTGCATGATCAGTCACCTGATGGGTGTATGATCATTCACGTGACCTGTACATGGTAGCTACATGATCATTGCATGATCAGCCACGTGAGTAGTGCATGATAGCCACGTGATCAGTGCATGATCAGTCACGTGATCAGTGCATGATCAGTCATGTGACCAGTACATGGTAGCTGCGTGATCATGGCATGATCAGCCACGTGAGCAGTGCATGATAGCCACGTGATCAGTGCATGATCAGTCACGTGATCAGTGCATGATCAGCCACGTGATCAGTGCATGATCAGTCACGTGATCAGTGCATGATCAGCCACGTGATCAGTGCATGATCAGGCACGTGATCAGTGCATGATCAGCCACGTGATCAGTGCATGATAGCCACGTGATCAGTGCATGATCAGTCACGTGATCAGTGCATGATCAGTTACGTGATCAGTGCATGATCAGCCACGTGATCAGTGCATGATCAGCCACGTGATCAGTGCATGATCAATTACGTGATCAGTGCATGATCAGTCACGTGATCAGTACATGGTAGCTACGTGATCATTGCATGATCAGCCACGTGATCAGTGCATGATAGCCACGTGATCAGTGCATGATAGCCACGTGATCAGTGCATGATCAGTCACGTGATAGTGTGTGATCAGCCACGTGATCAGTGCATGATATCCACGTGATCAGTGCATGATCAGCCACGTGATCAGTGCATGATAGCCACGTGATCAGTGCATGATCAGTCACGTGATCATGTGTGATCAGCCACGTGATCAGTGCATGATCAGCCACGTGATCAGTGCATGATCAGTCACGTGATCAGTGCATGATAGCCACGTGATCAGTGCATGATCAGTCACGTGATCAGTGCATGATCATTCACGTGACCAGTACATGGTAGCTACATGATCATTGCATGATCAGCCACGTGATAGTGCATGATAGCCACGTGATCAGTGCATGATCAGTCACGTGATCAGTGCATGATCAGTCATGTGACCAGTACATGGTAGCTGCGTGATCATGCATGATCAGCCACGTGATCAGTGCATGATAGCCACGTGATCAGTGCATGATCAGACACGAGATCAGTGCATGATCAGTCACGTGATCAGTGCATGATCAGCCACGTGATCAGTGCATGATCAGGCACGTGATCAGTGCATGATCAGCCACGTGATCAGTGCATGATAGCCACGTGATCAGTGCATGATCAGTCACGTGATCAGTGCATGATCAGTTACGTGATCAGTGTATGATCAGCCACGTGATCAGTGCATGATCAGCCACGTGATCAGTGCATGATCAATTACGTGATCAGTGCATGATCAGTCACGTGATCAGTACATGGTAGCTACGTGATCAGTGCATGATCAGCCACGTGATCAGTGCATGATAGCCACGTGATCAGTGCATGATAGCCACGTGATCAGTGCATGATCAGTCACGTGATACGTGTGTGATCAGCCACGTGATCAGTGCATGATATCCACGTGATCAGTGCATGATCAGCCACGTGATCAGTGCATGATAGCCACGTGATCAGTGCATGATCAGTCACGTGATCATGTGTGATCAGCCACGTGATCAGTGCATGATCAGCCACGTGATCAGTGCATGATCATTTACGTGATCAGTGCATGATCAGTCACGTGACCAGTATATGGTTGCTACGTGATCATTCCATGACGAGCCACGTGAGCAGTGCATGATAGCCACGTGATGTGTGCATGAGTTACGTGAGCAGAGTATGATCAGCCACGTGATCAGTGCATGAGTGCCACGTGATCAGTGCATGATATGTCACGTGACAGGTGTGTGATCAGCCACGTGAACAGTGCATGTTCAGCCACGTGATCAGTGCATGATAGCCACGTGATCAGTGCATGATCAGTTACGTGAGCAGTGTATGATCAGCCACGTGATCAGTGCATGGTCAGACACGTGAACAGTGTATGATCAGCCACGTGATCAGTGCATGATATCCAAGTGATCAGTGCATGATCATCACGTGATCAGTGTATGATCAGCCACGTGAACAGTGCATGCTCAGTCACGTGATCTGGGCCTGCTGAGCTGCGTGATTACTGTCTGCTCATCTGCTTGACAATTGCCAGCTGAGCTGCACGATTCCTGCCTGTCATCTGCTTGACAATTGCCAGCTGTGCTGCGTAATTCCTGCCTGCTCAGCTGCTTGATTATTGCCAGCTGAGCAGCATGATTCCTCACACCTGAGTTCCATGATTATTGCCTGCTGACTGTTTGATTCGTGCCTACTCAGCTCTTTGTTTATTGCCTCCAGAGGCACATGATCAGTGTATGATAGCAAACATGATCAGCGCATGATCAGTCACATGATCAGCGCCATTAAGTCACGTGATCACTACATGATAGTCATGTGATCAGTCCATGCTCAGTCACGGTATCAGTGCATGATCAGCCACGTGATCAGTGCATGATCTGTCACAAGATTAGTGTATGATCATCCACGTGATCAGTGCACGGGCAGTCATGTGATCAGTGCATGATATAGACGTGAACAGTGCATGATCAGTCTCGTGATCAGTGCATGATAGCCACGTGATCAGTGCATGATCAGTCACCTGATGGGTGTATGATCATTCACGTGACCTGTACATGGTAGCTACATGATCATTGCATGATCAGCCACGTGAGTAGTTCATGATAGCCACGTGATCACTGCATGATCAGTCACGTGATCAGTGCATGATCAGTCATGTGACCAGTACATGGTAGCTGCGTGATCATGGCATGATCAGCCACGTGAGCAGTGCATGATAGCCACGTGATCAGTGCATGATCAGACACGTGATCAGTGCATGATCAGTCACGTGATCAGTGCATGATCAGGCACGTGATCAGTGTATGTCCAGCCAAGTGATCAGTGCATGATAGCCACGTGATCAGTGCATGATCAGTCACGTGATCAGTGCATGATCAGTTATGTGATCAGTGTATGATCAGCCACGTGATCAGTGCATGATCAGCCACATGATCAGTGCATGATCAATCACGTGATCAGTGCATGATCAGTCACGTGACCAGTACATGGTAGCTACGTGATCATTGCATGATCAGCCACGTGATCAGTGCATGATAGCCACGTGATCAGTGCATGATAGCCACGTGATCAGTGCATGATCAGTCATGTGATACGTGTGTGATCAGCCACGTGATCAGTGCATGATATCCACGTGATCAGTGCATGACAGCCACGTGATCAGTGCATGAGAGCCACGGGATCAGTGCATGATCAGTCACGTGATACATGTGTGATCAGCCACGTGATCAGTGCATGATGAGCCACGTGATCAGTGCAGGATCAATTACGTGATCAGTGCATGATCAGTCACGTGACCAGTACATGGTTGCTACGTGATCGTTGCATGATCAGCCACGTGAGCAGAGCATGATAGCCACGTGATCAGTGCATGATCAGTCACGTGATCAGTACATGATCAGTCACGTGAACAGTGCATGATCATTTACGTGATCTTTGCATGATCAGTCACGTGACCAGTATATGGTTGCTACGTGATCATTCCATGACGAGCCACGTGAGCAGTGCATGATAGCCACGTGATGTGTGCATGAGTTACGTGAGCAGAGTATGATCAGCCACGTGATCAGTGCATGAGTGCCACGTGATCAGTGCATGATATGTCACGTGACAGGTGTGTGATCAGCCACGTGAACAGTGCATGTTCAGCCACGTGATCAGTGCATGATCAGTTACGTGAGCAGTGCATGATCAGCCACGTGATCAGTGCATGGTCAGACACGTGAACAGTGTATGATCAGCCACGTGATCAGTGCATGATATCCAAGTGATCAGTGCATGATCATCACGTGATCAGTGTATGATCAGCCACGTGAACAGTGCATGCTCAGTCACGTGATCTGGGCCTGCTGAGCTGCGTGATTACTGTCTGCTCATCTGCTTGACAATTGCCAGCTGAGCTGCACGATTCCTGCCTGTCATCTGCTTGACAATTGCCAGCTGTGCTGCGTAATTCCTGCCTGCTCAGCTGCTTGATTATTGCCAGCTGAGCAGCATGATTCCTCACACCTGAGTTCCATGATTATTGCCTGCTGACTGTTTGATTCGTGCCTACTCAGCTCTTTGTTTATTGCCTCCAGAGGCACATGATCAGTGTATGATAGCAAACATGATCAGCGCATGATCAGTCACATGATCAGCGCCATTAAGTCACGTGATCACTACATGATAGTCATGTGATCAGTCCATGCTCAGTCACGGTATCAGTGCATGATCAGCCACGTGATCAGTGCATGATCTGTCACAAGATTAGTGTATGATCATCCACGTGATCAGTGCATGGGCAGTCATGTGATCAGTGCATGATATAGACGTGATCAGTGCATGATCAGTCTCGTGATCAGTGCATGATAGCCACGTGATCAGTGCATGATCAGTCACCTGATGGGTGTATGATCATTCACGTGACCTGTACATGGTAGCTACATGATCATTGCATGATCAGCCACGTGAGTAGTGCATGATAGCCACGTGATCACTGCATGATCAGTCACGTGATCAGTGCATGATCAGTCACGTGATCAGTGCATGATCAGTCACGTGATCAGTGCATGATCAGCCACGTGATCAGTGCATGATCAGCCACGTGATCAGTGCATGATCAGCCACGTGATCAGTGCATGATAGCCACGTGATCAGTGCATGATCAGTCACGTGATCAGTGCATGATCAGTCACGTGATCAGTGTATGATCAGCCACGTGATCAGTGCATGATCAGCCACGTGATCAGTGCATGATCAATTACGTGATCAGTGCATGATCAGTCACGTGACCAGTACATGGTAGCTACGTGATCATTGCATGATCAGCCACGTGATCAGTGCATGATAGCCACGTGATCAGTGCATGATAGCCACGTGATCAGTGCATGATCAGTCATGTGATCGTGTGTGATCAGCCACGTGATCAGTGCATGATAGCCACGTGATCAGTGCATGATCAGCCACGTGATCAGTGCATGATAGCCACGTGATCAGTGCATGATCAGTTACGTGATCAGTGCATGATCAGTCACGTGATCAGTGCATGGAGCACGTGATCAGTGCATGATCAGCCACGTGATCAGTGCATGATAGCCACGTGATCAGTGCATGATCAGTCACGTGATCAGTGCATGATCAGCCACGTGAACAGTGCATGCTCAGTCACGTGATCTGGGCCTGCTGAGCTGCGTGATTACTGTCTGCTCATCTGCTTGACAATTGCCAGCTGAGCTGCACGATTCCTGCCTGTCATCTGCTTGACAATTGCCAGCTGTGCTGCGTAATTCCTGCCTGCTCAGCTGCTTGATTATTGCCAGCTGAGCAGCATGATTCCTCACACCTGAGTTCCATGATTATTGCCTGCTGACTGTTTGATTCGTGCCTACTCAGCTCTTTGTTTATTGCCTCCAGAGGCACATGATCAGTGTATGATAGCAAACATGATCAGCGCATGATCAGTCACATGATCAGTGCCATTAAGTCACGTGATCACTACATGATAGTCATGTGATCAGTCCATGCTCAGTCACGGTATCAGTGCATGATCAGCCACGTGATCAGTGCATGATCTGTCACATGATTAGTGTATGATCATCCACGTGATCAGTGCATGGGCAGTCATGTGATCAGTGCATGATATAGACGTGATCAGTGCATGATCAGTCACGTGATCAGTGCATGATAGCCACGTGATCAGTGCATGATCAGTCACCTGATGGGTGTATGATCATTCACGTGACCTGTACATGGTAGCTACATGATCATTGCATGATCAGCCACGTGAGTAGTGCATGATAGCCACGTGATCAGTGCATGATCAGTCACGTGATCAGTGCATGATCAGTCATGTGACCAGTACATGGTAGCTGCGTGATCATGGCATGATCAGCCACGTGAGCAGTGCATGATAGCCACGTGATCAGTGCATGATCAGTCACGTGATCAGTGCATGATCAGTCACGTGATCAGTGCATGATCATTTACGTGATCAGTGCATGATCAGTCACGTGACCAGTATATGGTTGCTACGTGATCATTCCATGATCAGCCACGTGATCAGTGCATGATAGCCACGTGATGTGTGCATGAGTTACGTGAGCAGAGTATGATCAGCCACGTGATCAGTGCATGAGTGCCACGTGATCAGTGCATGATATGTCACGTGACAGGTGTGTGATCAGCCACGTGAACAGTGCATGTTCAGCCACGTGATCAGTGCATGATAGCCACGTGATCAGTGCATGATCAGTTACGTGAGCAGTGTATGATCAGCCACGTGATCAGTGCATGGTCAGACACGTGAACAGTGTATGATCAGCCACGTGATCAGTGCATGATATCCAAGTGATCAGTGCATGATCATCACGTGATCAGTGTATGATCAGCCACGTGAACAGTGCATGCTCAGTCACGTGATCTGGGCCTGCTGAGCTGCGTGATTACTGTCTGCTCATCTGCTTGACAATTGCCAGCTGAGCTGCACGATTCCTGCCTGCTCAGCTGCTTGATTATTGCCAGCTGAGCAGCATGATTCCTCACACCTGAGTTCCATGATTATTGCCTGCTGACTGTTTGATTCGTGCCTACTCAGCTCTTTGTTTATTGCCTCCAGAGGCACATGATCAGTGTATGATAGCAAACATGATCAGCGCATGATCAGTCACATGATCAGTGCCATTAAGTCACGTGATCACTACATGATAGTCATGTGATCAGTCCATGCTCAGTCACGGTATCAGTGCATGATCAGCCACGTGATCAGTGCATGATCTGTCACAAGATTAGTGTATGATCATCCACGTGATCAGTGCATGGGCAGTCATGTGATCAGTGCATGATATAGACGTGATCAGTGCATGATCAGTCTCGTGATCAGTGCATGATAGCCACGTGATCAGTGCATGATCAGTCACCTGATGGGTGTATGATCATTCACGTGACCTGTACATGGTAGCTACATGATCATTGCATGATCAGCCACGTGAGTAGTGCATGATAGCCACGTGATCACTGCATGATCAGTCACGTGATCAGTGCATGATCAGTCATGTGACCAGTACATGGTAGCTGCGTGATCATGGCATGATCAGCCACGTGAGCAGTGCATGATAGCCACGTGATCAGTGCATGATCAGACACGTGATCAGTGCATGATCAGTCACGTGATCAGTGCATGATCAGCCACGTGATCAGTGCATGATCAGGCACGTGATCAGTGCATGATCAGCCACGTGATCAGTGCATGATAGCCACGTGATCAGTGCATGATCAGTCACGTGATCAGTGCATGATCAGCCACGTGATCAGTGCATGATCAGCCACGTGATCAGTGCATGATCAGCCACGTGATCAGTGCATGATCAGCCACGTGATCAGTGCATGATCAGTCACGTGATCAGTGTGATCAGCCACGTGATCAGTGCATGATCAGCCACGTGATCAGTGCATGATCAGCCACGTGATCAGTGCATGATAGCCACGTGATCAGTGCATGATCAGTCATGTGATCAGTGCATGATCAGCCACGTGATCAGTGCATGATATCCACGTGATCAGTGCATGATCAGCCACGTGATCAGTGCATGATAGCCACGTGATCAGTGCATGATCAGTCACGTGATCATGTGTGATCAGCCACGTGATCAGTGCATGATCAGTCACGTGATCAGTGCATGATCAATTACGTGATCAGTGCATGATCAGTCACGTGACCAGTACATGGTTGCTACGTGATCATTGCATGATCAGCCACGTGAGCAGTGCATGATAGCCACGTGATCAGTGCATGAGTCACGTGATCAGTGTATGATCAGCCACGTGATCAGTGCATGATGCCACGTGATCAGTGCATGATAGTCACGTGACAGTGTGTGATCAGCCACGTGATCAGTGCATGATCAGCCACGTGATCAGTGCATGATAGCCACGTGATCAGTGCATGATCAGTCACGTGATCAGTGCATGATCAGCCACGTGATCAGTGCATGATCAGCCACGTGATCAGTGCATGATCAGTCACGTGATCAGTGCATGATAGCCACGTGATCAGTGCATGATCAGCCACGTGATCAGTGCATGATAGCCACGTGATCAGTGCATGATCAGTCACGTGATCAGTGCATGATAGCTACGTGATCAGTGCATGATCAGCCACGTGATCAGTGCATGATAGCCACGTGATCAGTGCATGATCAGTCACGTGATCAGTGCATGATCAGTCACGTGACCAGTACATGGTAGCTGCGTGATCATGCATGATCAGCCACGTGATCAGTGCATGATAGCCACGTGATCAGTGCATGATCAGTCACGTGATCAGTGCATGATCAGTCACGTGATCAGTGCATGATCATTTACGTGATCAGTGCATGATCAGTCACGTGACCAGTATATGGTAGCTACGTGATCATTGCATGACAGCCACGTGATCAGTGCATGATAGCCACGTGATCAGTGCATGAGTTACGTGATCAGTGTATGATCAGCCACGTGATCAGTGCATGAGCCACGTGATCAGTGCATGATAGTCACGTGACAGTGCATGATCAGCCACGTGATCAGTGCATGATCAGCCACGTGATCAGTGCATGATAGCCACGTGATCAGTGCATGATCAGTCACGTGATCAGTGCATGATCAGCCACGTGATCAGTGCATGATCAGCCACGTGATCAGTGCATGATCAGTCACGTGATCAGTGCATGATCAGCCACGTGATCAGTGCATGATCAGTCACGTGATCAGTGCATGATCAGCCACGTGATCAGTGCATGATAGCCACGTGATCAGTGCATGATCAGTCACGTGATCAGTGCATGATCAGTCACGTGATCAGTGCATGATCAGCCACGTGATCAGTGCATGATCAGCCACGTGATCAGTGCATGATCAATTACGTGATCAGTGCATGATCAGTCACGTGACCAGTACATGGTAGCTACGTGATCATTGCATGATCAGCCACGTGATCAGTGCATGATAGCCACGTGATCAGTGCATGATCAGTCACGTGATCAGTGCATGATCAGTCACGTGATCAGTGCATGATCAGCCACGTGATCAGTGCATGATCAGCCACGTGATCAGTGCATGATAGCCACGTGATCAGTGCATGATCAGTCACGTGATCAGTGCATGATCAGTCACGTGATCAGTGCATGATCAGCCACGTGATCAGTGCATGATCAGCCACGTGATCAGTGCATGATCAGTCACGTGATCAGTGCATGATCAGTCACGTGACCAGTGCATGATAGCTACGTGATCAGTGCATGATCAGCCACGTGATCAGTGCATGATAGCCACGTGATCAGTGCATGATCAGTTACGTGATCAGTGCATGATCAGCCACGTGATCAGTGCATGGTCAGACACGTGATCAGTGTATGATCAGCCACGTGATCAGTGCATGATATCCACGTGATCAGTGCATGATCATCACGTGATCAGTATGATCAGCCACGTGAACAGTGCATGATCAGTCACGTGATCAGGGCCTGCTGAGCTGCGTGATTACTGTCTGCTCATCTGCTTGACAATTGCCAGCTGAGCTGCACGATTCCTGCCTGTCATCTGCTTGACAATTGCCAGCTGTGCTGCGTAATTCCTGCCTGCTCAGCTGCTTGATTATTGCCAGCTGAGCAGCATGATTCCTCACACCTGAGTTCCATGATTATTGCCTGCTGACTGTTTGATTCGTGCCTACTCAGCTCTTTGTTTATTGCCTCCAGAGGCACATGATCAGTGTATGATAGCAAACATGATCAGTGCATGATCAGTCACGTGATCAGTGCATGATCAGCCACGTGATCAGTGCATGATCAGTCACGTGATCAGTGCATGATCAGCCACGTGATCAGTGCATGATCAGCCACGTGATCAGTGCATGATCAGCCACGTGATCAGTGCATGATAGCCACGTGATCAGTGCATGATCAGTCACGTGATCAGTGCATGATCAGTCACGTGATCAGTGCATGATCAGCCACGTGATCAGTGCATGATCAGCCACGTGATCAGTGCATGATCAGTCACGTGATCAGTGCATGATCAGTCACGTGACCAGTACATGGTAGCTACGTGATCATTGCATGATCAGCCACGTGATCAGTGCATGATAGCCACGTGATCAGTGCATGATCAGCCACGTGATCAGTGCATGATCAGTCATGTGATCGTGTGTGATGAGCCACGTGATCAGTGCATGATAGCCACGTGATCAGTGCATGACAGCCACGTGATCAGTGCATGATAGCCACGTGATCAGTGCATGATCAGTCACGTGATCATGTGTGATCAGCCACGTGATCAGTGCATGATCAGCCACGTGATCAGTGCATGATCAGTTACGTGATCAGTGCATGATCAGTCACGTGATCAGTGCATGGTCAGCACGTGATCAGTGCATGATCAGCCACGTGATCAGTGCATGATAGCCACGTGATCAGTGCATGATCAGTCACGTGATCAGTGCATGATCAGCCACGTGAACAGTGCATGCTCAGTCACGTGATCTGGGCCTGCTGAGCTGCGTGATTACTGTCTGCTCATCTGCTTGACAATTGCCAGCTGAGCTGCACGATTCCTGCCTGTCATCTGCTTGACAATTGCCAGCTGTGCTGCGTAATTCCTGCCTGCTCAGCTGCTTGATTATTGCCAGCTGAGCAGCATGATTCCTCACACCTGAGTTCCATGATTATTGCCTGCTGACTGTTTGATTCGTGCCTACTCAGCTCTTTGTTTATTGCCTCCAGAGGCACATGATCAGTGTATGATAGCAAACATGATCAGCGCATGATCAGTCACATGATCAGCGCCATTAAGTCACGTGATCACTACATGATAGTCATGTGATCAGTCCATGCTCAGTCACGGTATCAGTGCATGATCAGCCACGTGATCAGTGCATGATCTGTCACAAGATTAGTGTATGATCATCCACGTGATCAGTGCATGGGCAGTCATGTGATCAGTGCATGATATAGACGTGATCAGTGCATGATCAGTCTCGTGATCAGTGCATGATAGCCACGTGATCAGTGCATGATCAGTCACCTGATGGGTGTATGATCATTCACGTGACCTGTACATGGTAGCTACATGATCATTGCATGATCAGCCACGTGAGTAGTGCATGATAGCCACGTGATCAGTGCATGATCAGTCACGTGATCAGTGCATGATCAGTCATGTGACCAGTACATGGTAGCTGCGTGATCATGGCATGATCAGCCACGTGAGCAGTGCATGATAGCCACGTGATCAGTGCATGATCAGTCACGTGATCAGTGCATGATCAGTCACGTGATCAGTGCATGATCATTTACGTGATCAGTGCATGATCAGTCACGTGACCAGTATATGGTTGCTACGTGATCATTCCATGACGAGCCACGTGATCAGTGCATGATAGCCACGTGATGTGTGCATGAGTTACGTGAGCAGAGTATGATCAGCCACGTGATCAGTGCATGAGTGCCACGTGATCAGTGCATGATATGTCACGTGACAGGTGTGTGATCAGCCACGTGAACAGTGCATGTTCAGCCACGTGATCAGTGCATGATAGCCACGTGATCAGTGCATGATCAGTTACGTGAGCAGTGTATGATCAGCCACGTGATCAGTGCATGGTCAGACACGTGAACAGTGTATGATCAGCCACGTGATCAGTGCATGATATCCAAGTGATCAGTGCATGATCATCACGTGATCAGTGTATGATCAGCCACGTGAACAGTGCATGCTCAGTCACGTGATCTGGGCCTGCTGAGCTGCGTGATTACTGTCTGCTCATCTGCTTGACAATTGCCAGCTGAGCTGCACGATTCCTGCCTGCTCAGCTGCTTGATTATTGCCAGCTGAGCAGCATGATTCCTCACACCTGAGTTCCATGATTATTGCCTGCTGACTGTTTGATTCGTGCCTACTCAGCTCTTTGTTTATTGCCTCCAGAGGCACATGATCAGTGTATGATAGCAAACATGATCAGCGCATGATCAGTCACATGATCAGTGCCATTAAGTCACGTGATCACTACATGATAGTCATGTGATCAGTCCATGCTCAGTCACGGTATCAGTGCATGATCAGCCACGTGATCAGTGCATGATCTGTCACAAGATTAGTGTATGATCATCCACGTGATCAGTGCATGGGCAGTCATGTGATCAGTGCATGATATAGACGTGATCAGTGCATGATCAGTCTCGTGATCAGTGCATGATAGCCACGTGATCAGTGCATGATCAGTCACCTGATGGGTGTATGATCATTCACGTGACCTGTACATGGTAGCTACATGATCATTGCATGATCAGCCACGTGAGTAGTGCATGATAGCCACGTGATCAGTGCATGATCAGTCACGTGATCAGTGCATGATCAGTCATGTGACCAGTACATGGTAGCTGCGTGATCATGGCATGATCAGCCACGTGAGCAGTGCATGATAGCCACGTGATCAGTGCATGATCAGTCACGTGATCAGTGCATGATCAGCCACGTGATCAGTGCATGATCAGTCACGTGATCAGTGCATGATCAGCCACGTGATCAGTGCATGATCAGGCACGTGATCAGTGCATGTCAGCCACGTGATCAGTGCATGATAGCCACGTGATCAGTGCATGATCAGTCACGTGATCAGTGCATGATCAGTCACGTGATCAGTGCATGATCAGCCACGTGATCAGTGCATGATCAGCCACGTGATCAGTGCATGATCAATTACGTGATCAGTGCATGATCAGTCACGTGACCAGTACATGGTAGCTACGTGATCAGTGCATGATCAGCCACGTGATCAGTGCATGATAGCCACGTGATCAGTGCATGATAGCCACGTGATCAGTGCATGATCAGTCACGTGATCGTGTGTGATCAGCCACGTGATCAGTGCATGATATCCACGTGATCAGTGCATGATCAGCCACGTGATCAGTGCATGATAGCCACGTGATCAGTGCATGATCAGTCACGTGATCATGTGTGATCAGCCACGTGATCAGTGCATGATCAGCCACGTGATCAGTGCATGATCAGTCACGTGATCAGTGCATGATAGCCACGTGATCAGTGCATGATCAGTCACGTGATCAGTGCATGATCATTCACGTGACCAGTACATGATAGCTACGTGATCAGTGCATGATCAGCCACGTGATCAGTGCATGATAGCCACGTGATCAGTGCATGATCAGTCACGTGATCAGTGCATGATCAGTCATGTGACCAGTACATGGTAGCTGCGTGATCGTGGCATGATCAGCCGCGTGAGCAGTGCATGATAGCCACGTGATCAGTGCATGATCAGACACGAGATCAGTGCATGATCAGTCACGTGATCAGTGCATGATCAGCCACGTGATCAGTGCATGATCAGGCACGTGATCAGTGCATGATCAGCCACGTGATCAGTGCATGATAGCCACGTGATCAGTGCATGATCAGTCACGTGATCAGTGCATGATCAGTTACGTGATCAGTGCATGATCAGCCACGTGATCAGTGCATGATCAGCCACGTGATCAGTGCATGATCAATCACGTGATCAGTGCATGATCAGTCACGTGATCAGTGCATGGTAGCTACGTGATCAGTGCATGATCAGCCACGTGATCAGTGCATGATAGCCACGTGATCAGTGCATGATAGCCACGTGATCAGTGCATGATCAGTCACGTGATCGTGTGTGATCAGCCACGTGATCAGTGCATGATATCCACGTGATCAGTGCATGATCAGCCACGTGATCAGTGCATGATAGCCACGTGATCAGTGCATGATCAGTCACGTGACATGTGTGATCAGCCACGTGATCAGTGCATGATCAGCCACGTGATCAGTGCATGATCAGTTACGTGATCAGTGCATGATCAGTCACGTGACCAGTATATGGTTGCTACGTGATCATTCCATGACAGCCACGTGAGCAGTGCATGATAGCCACGTGATGTGTGCATGAGTTACGTGAGCAGAGTATGATCAGCCACGTGATCAGTGCATGAGTGCCACGTGATCAGTGCATGATATGTCACGTGACAGGTGTGTGATCAGCCACGTGAACAGTGCATGTTCAGCCACGTGATCAGTGCATGATAGCCACGTGATCAGTGCATGATCAGTTACGTGAGCAGTGTATGATCAGCCACGTGATCAGTGCATGGTCAGACACGTGAACAGTGTATGATCAGCCACGTGATCAGTGCATGATATCCAAGTGATCAGTGCATGATCATCACGTGATCAGTGTATGATCAGCCACGTGAACAGTGCATGCTCAGTCACGTGATCTGGGCCTGCTGAGCTGCGTGATTACTGTCTGCTCATCTGCTTGACAATTGCCAGCTGAGCTGCACGATTCCTGCCTGTCATCTGCTTGACAATTGCCAGCTGTGCTGCGTAATTCCTGCCTGCTCAGCTGCTTGATTATTGCCAGCTGAGCAGCATGATTCCTCACACCTGAGTTCCATGATTATTGCCTGCTGACTGTTTGATTCGTGCCTACTCAGCTCTTTGTTTATTGCCTCCAGAGGCACATGATCAGTGTATGATAGCAAACATGATCAGCGCATGATCAGTCACATGATCAGCGCCATTAAGTCACGTGATCACTACATGATAGTCATGTGATCAGTCCATGCTCAGTCACGGTATCAGTGCATGATCAGCCACGTGATCAGTGCATGATCTGTCACAAGATTAGTGTATGATCATCCACGTGATCAGTGCACGGGCAGTCATGTGATCAGTGCATGATATAGACGTGAACAGTGCATGATCAGTCTCGTGATCAGTGCATGATAGCCACGTGATCAGTGCATGATCAGTCACCTGATGGGTGTATGATCATTCACGTGACCTGTACATGGTAGCTACATGATCATTGCATGATCAGCCACGTGAGTAGTTCATGATAGCCACGTGATCACTGCATGATCAGTCACGTGATCAGTGCATGATCAGTCATGTGACCAGTACATGGTAGCTGCGTGATCATGGCATGATCAGCCACGTGAGCAGTGCATGATAGCCACGTGATCAGTGCATGATCAGACACGTGATCAGTGCATGATCAGTCACGTGATCAGTGCATGATCAGGCACGTGATCAGTGCATGTCAGCCAAGTGATCAGTGCATGATAGCCACGTGATCAGTGCATGATCAGTCACGTGATCAGTGCATGATCAGTTATGTGATCAGTGTATGATCAGCCACGTGATCAGTGCATGATCAGCCACATGATCAGTGCATGATCAATCACGTGATCAGTGCATGATCAGTCACGTGACCAGTACATGGTAGCTACGTGATCATTGCATGATCAGCCACGTGATCAGTGCATGATAGCCACGTGATCAGTGCATGATAGCCACGTGATCAGTGCATGATCAGTCATGTGATACGTGTGTGATCAGCCACGTGATCAGTGCATGATATCCACGTGATCAGTGCATGACAGCCACGTGATCAGTGCATGAGAGCCACGTGATCAGTGCATGATCAGTCACGTGATACATGTGTGATCAGCCACGTGATCAGTGCATGATGAGCCACGTGATCAGTGCAGGATCAATTACGTGATCAGTGCATGATCAGTCACGTGACCAGTACATGGTTGCTACGTGATCGTTGCATGATCAGCCACGTGAGCAGAGCATGATAGCCACGTGATCAGTGCATGATCAGTCACGTGATCAGTACATGATCAGTCACGTGAACAGTGCATGATCATTTACGTGATCTTTGCATGATCAGTCACGTGACCAGTATATGGTTGCTACGTGATCATTCCATGACGAGCCACGTGAGCAGTGCATGATAGCCACGTGATGTGTGCATGAGTTACGTGAGCAGAGTATGATCAGCCACGTGATCAGTGCATGAGTGCCACGTGATCAGTGCATGATATGTCACGTGACAGGTGTGTGATCAGCCACGTGAACAGTGCATGTTCAGCCACGTGATCAGTGCATGATCAGTTACGTGAGCAGTGCATGATCAGCCACGTGATCAGTGCATGGTCAGACACGTGAACAGTGTATGATCAGCCACGTGATCAGTGCATGATATCCAAGTGATCAGTGCATGATCATCACGTGATCAGTGTATGATCAGCCACGTGAACAGTGCATGCTCAGTCACGTGATCTGGGCCTGCTGAGCTGCGTGATTACTGTCTGCTCATCTGCTTGACAATTGCCAGCTGAGCTGCACGATTCCTGCCTGTCATCTGCTTGACAATTGCCAGCTGTGCTGCGTAATTCCTGCCTGCTCAGCTGCTTGATTATTGCCAGCTGAGCAGCATGATTCCTCACACCTGAGTTCCATGATTATTGCCTGCTGACTGTTTGATTCGTGCCTACTCAGCTCTTTGTTTATTGCCTCCAGAGGCACATGATCAGTGTATGATAGCAAACATGATCAGCGCATGATCAGTCACATGATCAGCGCCATTAAGTCACGTGATCACTACATGATAGTCATGTGATCAGTCCATGCTCAGTCACGGTATCAGTGCATGATCAGCCACGTGATCAGTGCATGATCTGTCACAAGATTAGTGTATGATCATCCACGTGATCAGTGCATGGGCAGTCATGTGATCAGTGCATGATATAGACGTGATCAGTGCATGATCAGTCTCGTGATCAGTGCATGATAGCCACGTGATCAGTGCATGATCAGTCACCTGATGGGTGTATGATCATTCACGTGACCTGTACATGGTAGCTACATGATCATTGCATGATCAGCCACGTGAGTAGTGCATGATAGCCACGTGATCACTGCATGATCAGTCACGTGATCAGTGCATGATCAGTCATGTGACCAGTACATGGTAGCTGCGTGATCATGGCATGATCAGCCACGTGAGCAGTGCATGATAGCCACGTGATCAGTGCATGATCAGTCACGTGATCAGTGCATGATCAGCCACGTGATCAGTGCATGATCAGCCACGTGATCAGTGCATGATAGCCACGTGATCAGTGCATGATCAGTCACGTGATCAGTGCATGATAGCCACGTGATCAGTGCATGATCAGCCACGTGATCAGTGCATGATAGCCACGTGATCAGTGCATGATCAGTCACGTGATCAGTGCATGATCAGTCACGTGACCAGTGCATGGTAGCTGCGTGATCATGCATGATCAGCCACGTGATCAGTGCATGATAGCCACGTGATCAGTGCATGATCAGTCACGTGATCAGTGCATGATCAGTCACGTGATCAGTGCATGATCATTTACGTGATCAGTGCATGATCAGTCACGTGACCAGTATATGGTAGCTACGTGATCATTGCATGACAGCCACGTGATCAGTGCATGATAGCCACGTGATCAGTGCATGAGTTACGTGATCAGTGTATGATCAGCCACGTGATCAGTGCATGAGTGCCACGTGATCAGTGCATGATAGTCACGTGACAGTGTGTGATCAGCCACGTGATCAGTGCATGATCAGCCACGTGATCAGTGCATGATAGCCACGTGATCAGTGCATGATCAGTTACGTGAGCAGTGCATGATCAGCCACGTGATCAGTGCATGATCAGACACGTGATCAGTGCATGATCAGCCACGTGATCAGTGCATGATCAGCCACGTGATCAGTGCATGATCAGTCACGTGATCAGTGCATGATCAGCCACGTGATCAGTGCATGATAGCCACGTGATCAGTGCATGATCAGTCACGTGATCAGTGCATGATCAGTCACGTGATCAGTGCATGATCAGCCACGTGATCAGTGCATGATCAGCCACGTGATCAGTGCATGATCAATTACGTGATCAGTGCATGATCAGTCACGTGACCAGTACATGGTAGCTACGTGATCATTGCATGATCAGCCACGTGATCAGTGCATGATAGCCACGTGATCAGTGCATGATCAGTCACGTGATCAGTGCATGATCAGTCACGTGATCAGTGCATGATCAGTCACGTGATCAGTGCATGATCAGCCACGTGATCAGTGCATGATAGCCACGTGATCAGTGCATGATCAGTCACGTGATCAGTGCATGATCAGTCACGTGATCAGTGCATGATCAGCCACGTGATCAGTGCATGATCAGCCACGTGATCAGTGCATGATCAGTCACGTGATCAGTGCATGATCAGTCACGTGACCAGTGCATGATAGCCACGTGATCAGTGCATGATCAGCCACGTGATCAGTGCATGATAGCCACGTGATCAGTGCATGATCAGTTACGTGATCAGTGTATGATCAGCCACGTGATCAGTGCATGGTCAGACACGTGATCAGTGTATGATCAGCCACGTGATCAGTGCATGATATCCAAGTGATCAGTGCATGATCATCACGTGATCAGTATGATCAGCCACGTGAACAGTGCATGCTCAGTCACGTGATCAGGGCCTGCTGAGCTGCGTGATTACTGTCTGCTCATCTGCTTGACAATTGCCAGCTGAGCTGCACGATTCCTGCCTGTCATCTGCTTGACAATTGCCAGCTGTGCTGCGTAATTCCTGCCTGCTCAGCTGCTTGATTATTGCCAGCTGAGCAGCATGATTCCTCACACCTGAGTTCCATGATTATTGCCTGCTGACTGTTTGATTCGTGCCTACTCAGCTCTTTGTTTATTGCCTCCAGAGGCACATGATCAGTGTATGATAGCAAACATGATCAGCGCATGATCAGTCACATGATCAGTGCCATTAAGTCACGTGATCACTACATGATAGTCATGTGATCAGTCCATGCTCAGTCACGTATCAGTGCATGATCAGCCACGTGATCAGTGCATGATCTGTCACAAGATTAGTGTATGATCATCCACGTGATCAGTGCATGGGCAGTCATGTGATCAGTGCATGATATAGACGTGATCAGTGCATGATCAGTCACGTGATCAGTGCATGATAGCCACGTGATCAGTGCATGATCAGTCACCTGATGGGTGTATGATCATTCACGTGACCTGTACATGGTAGCTACATGATCATTGCATGATCAGCCACGTGAGCAGTGCATGATAGCCACGTGATCAGTGCATGATCAGTCACGTGATCAGTGCATGATCAGTCACGTGATCAGTGCATGATCAGCCACGTGATCAGTGCATGATCAGCCACGTGATCAGTGCATGATCAGCCACGTGATCAGTGCATGATAGCCACGTGATCAGTGCATGATCAGTCACGTGATCAGTGCATGATCAGTCACGTGATCAGTGCATGATCAGCCACGTGATCAGTGCATGATCAGCCACGTGATCAGTGCATGATCAATCACGTGATCAGTGCATGATCAGTCACGTGATCAGTGCATGATAGCTACGTGATCAGTGCATGATCAGCCACGTGATCAGTGCATGATAGCCACGTGATCAGTGCATGATAGCCACGTGATCAGTGCATGATCAGTCACGTGATCAGTGCATGATCAGTCACGTGATCAGTGCATGATCAGCCACGTGATCAGTGCATGATCAGCCACGTGATCAGTGCATGATCAGTCACGTGATCAGTGCATGATCAGTCACGTGATCAGTACATGGTAGCTACGTGATCAGTGCATGATCAGCCACGTGATCAGTGCATGATAGCCACGTGATCAGTGCATGATCAGTCACGTGATCAGTGCATGATCAGTCACGTGATCAGTGCATGATAGCTGCGTGATCAGTGCATGATCAGCCACGTGATCAGTGCATGATAGCCACGTGATCAGTGCATGATCAGTCACGTGATCAGTGCATGATCAGCCACGTGATCAGTGCATGATCAGCCACGTGATCAGTGCATGATAGCCACGTGATCAGTGCATGATCAGTCACGTGATCAGTGCATGGTAGCTACGTGATCATTGCATGATCAGCCACGTGATCAGTGCATGATAGCCACGTGATCAGTGCATGATCAGTCACGTGATCAGTGCATGATCAGTCACGTGATCAGTGCATGATCATTTACGTGATCAGTGCATGATCAGTCACGTGACCAGTATATGGTAGCTACGTGATCATTGCATGACAGCCACGTGATCAGTGCATGATAGCCACGTGATCAGTGCATGAGTTACGTGATCAGTGCATGATCAGCCACGTGATCAGTGCATGAGTGCCACGTGATCAGTGCATGATAGTCACGTGACAGTGTGTGATCAGCCACGTGATCAGTGCATGATCAGCCACGTGATCAGTGCATGATAGCCACGTGATCAGTGCATGATCAGTTACGTGATCAGTGCATGATCAGCCACGTGATCAGTGCATGATCAGACACGTGATCAGTGCATGATCAGCCACGTGATCAGTGCATGATCAGCCACGTGATCAGTGCATGATCAGTCACGTGATCAGTGCATGATCAGCCACGTGATCAGTGCATGATAGCCACGTGATCAGTGCATGATCAGTCACGTGATCAGTGCATGATCAGTCACGTGATCAGTGCATGATCAGCCACGTGATCAGTGCATGATCAGCCACGTGATCAGTGCATGATCAATTACGTGATCAGTGCATGATCAGTCACGTGACCAGTACATGGTAGCTACGTGATCATTGCATGATCAGCCACGTGATCAGTGCATGATAGCCACGTGATCAGTGCATGATCAGTCACGTGATCAGTGCATGATCAGTCACGTGATCAGTGCATGATCAGTCACGTGATCAGTGCATGATCAGCCACGTGATCAGTGCATGATAGCCACGTGATCAGTGCATGATCAGTCACGTGATCAGTGCATGATCAGTCACGTGATCAGTGCATGATCAGCCACGTGATCAGTGCATGATCAGCCACGTGATCAGTGCATGATCAGTCACGTGATCAGTGCATGATCAGTCACGTGACCAGTGCATGATAGCCACGTGATCAGTGCATGATCAGCCACGTGATCAGTGCATGATAGCCACGTGATCAGTGCATGATCAGTTACGTGAGCAGTGTATGATCAGCCACGTGATCAGTGCATGGTCAGACACGTGAACAGTGTATGATCAGCCACGTGATCAGTGCATGATATCCAAGTGATCAGTGCATGATCATCACGTGATCAGTATGATCAGCCACGTGAACAGTGCATGCTCAGTCACGTGATCTGGGCCTGCTGAGCTGCGTGATTACTGTCTGCTCATCTGCTTGACAATTGCCAGCTGAGCTGCACGATTCCTGCCTGTCATCTGCTTGACAATTGCCAGCTGTGCTGCGTAATTCCTGCCTGCTCAGCTGCTTGATTATTGCCAGCTGAGCAGCATGATTCCTCACACCTGAGTTCCATGATTATTGCCTGCTGACTGTTTGATTCGTGCCTACTCAGCTCTTTGTTTATTGCCTCCAGAGGCACATGATCAGTGTATGATAGCAAACATGATCAGCGCATGATCAGTCACATGATCAGTGCCATTAAGTCACGTGATCACTACATGATAGTCATGTGATCAGTCCATGCTCAGTCACGGTATCAGTGCATGATCAGCCACGTGATCAGTGCATGATCTGTCACAAGATTAGTGTATGATCATCCACGTGATCAGTGCATGGGCAGTCATGTGATCAGTGCATGATATAGACGTGATCAGTGCATGATCAGTCTCGTGATCAGTGCATGATAGCCACGTGATCAGTGCATGATCAGTCACCTGATGGGTGTATGATCATTCACGTGACCTGTACATGGTAGCTACATGATCATTGCATGATCAGCCACGTGAGCAGTGCATGATAGCCACGTGATCAGTGCATGATCAGTCACGTGATCAGTGCATGATCAGTCACGTGATCAGTGCATGATCAGCCACGTGATCAGTGCATGATCAGCCACGTGATCAGTGCATGATCAGCCACGTGATCAGTGCATGATAGCCACGTGATCAGTGCATGATCAGTCACGTGATCAGTGCATGATCAGTCACGTGATCAGTGCATGATCAGCCACGTGATCAGTGCATGATCAGCCACGTGATCAGTGCATGATCAATTACGTGATCAGTGCATGATCAGTCACGTGATCAGTGCATGATAGCTACGTGATCAGTGCATGATCAGCCACGTGATCAGTGCATGATAGCCACGTGATCAGTGCATGATCAGCCACGTGATCAGTGCATGATCAGTCACGTGATCAGTGCATGATCAGTCACGTGATCAGTGCATGATCAGCCACGTGATCAGTGCATGATCAGCCACGTGATCAGTGCATGATCAGCCACGTGATCAGTGCATGATAGCCACGTGATCAGTGCATGATCAGTCACGTGATCAGTGCATGATCAGTCACGTGATCAGTGCATGATAGCCACGTGATCAGTGCATGATCAGTCACGTGATCAGTGCATGATCAGCCACGTGATCAGTGCATGATCAGCCACGTGATCAGTGCATGATCAGTCACGTGATCAGTGCATGATCAGCCACGTGATCAGTGCATGATCAGTCACGTGATCAGTGCATGATCAGCCACGTGATCAGTGCATGATAGCCACGTGATCAGTGCATGATCAGTCACGTGATCAGTGCATGATCAGTCACGTGATCAGTGCATGATCAGCCACGTGATCAGTGCATGATCAGCCACGTGATCAGTGCATGATCAATTACGTGATCAGTGCATGATCAGTCACGTGACCAGTACATGGTAGCTACGTGATCATTGCATGATCAGCCACGTGATCAGTGCATGATAGCCACGTGATCAGTGCATGATCAGTCACGTGATCAGTGCATGATCAGTCACGTGATCAGTGCATGATCAGTCACGTGATCAGTGCATGATCAGCCACGTGATCAGTGCATGATAGCCACGTGATCAGTGCATGATCAGTCACGTGATCAGTGCATGATCAGCCACGTGATCAGTGCATGATCAGCCACGTGATCAGTGCATGATCAGCCACGTGATCAGTGCATGATCAACGTGATCAGTGCATGATCAGTCACGTGACCAGTGCATGATCAGCCACGTGATCAGTGCATGATCAGCCACGTGATCAGTGCATGATAGCCACGTGATCAGTGCATGATCAGTTACGTGAGCAGTGTATGATCAGCCACGTGATCAGTGCATGGTCAGACACGTGAACAGTGTATGATCAGCCACGTGATCAGTGCATGATATCCAAGTGATCAGTGCATGATCATCACGTGATCAGTGTATGATCAGCCACGTGAACAGTGCATGCTCAGTCACGTGATCTGGGCCTGCTGAGCTGCGTGATTACTGTCTGCTCATCTGCTTGACAATTGCCAGCTGAGCTGCACGATTCCTGCCTGTCATCTGCTTGACAATTGCCAGCTGTGCTGCGTAATTCCTGCCTGCTCAGCTGCTTGATTATTGCCAGCTGAGCAGCATGATTCCTCACACCTGAGTTCCATGATTATTGCCTGCTGACTGTTTGATTCGTGCCTACTCAGCTCTTTGTTTATTGCCTCCAGAGGCACATGATCAGTGTATGATAGCAAACATGATCAGCGCATGATCAGTCACATGATCAGCGCCATTAAGTCACGTGATCACTACATGATAGTCATGTGATCAGTCCATGCTCAGTCACGGTATCAGTGCATGATCAGCCACGTGATCAGTGCATGATCTGTCACATGATTAGTGTATGATCATCCACGTGATCAGTGCATGGGCAGTCATGTGATCAGTGCATGATATAGACGTGATCAGTGCATGATCAGTCACGTGATCAGTGCATGATAGCCACGTGATCAGTGCATGATCAGTCACCTGATGGGTGTATGATCATTCACGTGACCTGTACATGGTAGCTACATGATCATTGCATGATCAGCCACGTGAGCAGTGCATGATAGCCACGTGATCAGTGCATGATCAGTCACGTGATCAGTGCATGATCAGTCACGTGATCAGTGCATGATCAGCCACGTGATCAGTGCATGATCAGCCACGTGATCAGTGCATGATCAGCCACGTGATCAGTGCATGATCAGCCACGTGATCAGTGCATGATCAGTCACGTGATCAGTGCATGATCAGTCACGTGATCAGTGCATGATCAGCCACGTGATCAGTGCATGATCAGCCACGTGATCAGTGCATGATCAGTCACGTGATCAGTGCATGATCAGTCACGTGATCAGTGCATGATAGCCACGTGATCAGTGCATGATCAGCCACGTGATCAGTGCATGATAGCCACGTGATCAGTGCATGATAGCCACGTGATCAGTGCATGATCAGTCACGTGATCAGTGCATGATCAGTCACGTGATCAGTGCATGATCAGCCACGTGATCAGTGCATGATCAGCCACGTGATCAGTGCATGATCAATTACGTGATCAGTGCATGATCAGTCACGTGACCAGTACATGGTAGCTACGTGATCAGTGCATGATCAGCCACGTGATCAGTGCATGATAGCCACGTGATCAGTGCATGATCAGTCACGTGATCAGTGCATGATCAGTCACGTGATCAGTGCATGATAGCTGCGTGATCAGTGCATGATCAGCCACGTGATCAGTGCATGATAGCCACGTGATCAGTGCATGATCAGTCACGTGATCAGTGCATGATAGCCACGTGATCAGTGCATGATCAGCCACGTGATCAGTGCATGATCAGCCACGTGATCAGTGCATGATCAGTCACGTGATCAGTGCATGATAGCTACGTGATCAGTGCATGATCAGCCACGTGATCAGTGCATGATAGCCACGTGATCAGTGCATGATCAGTCACGTGATCAGTGCATGATCAGTCACGTGATCAGTGCATGATCAGTTACGTGATCAGTGCATGATCAGTCACGTGACCAGTATATAGCTACGTGATCATTGCATGACAGCCACGTGATCAGTGCATGATAGCCACGTGATCAGTGCATGAGTTACGTGATCAGTGCATGATCAGCCACGTGATCAGTGCATGATGCCACGTGATCAGTGCATGATAGTCACGTGATCAGTGCATGATCAGCCACGTGATCAGTGCATGATCAGCCACGTGATCAGTGCATGATAGCCACGTGATCAGTGCATGATCAGTCACGTGATCAGTGCATGATCAGCCACGTGATCAGTGCATGATCAGCCACGTGATCAGTGCATGATCAGTCACGTGATCAGTGCATGATCAGCCACGTGATCAGTGCATGATCAGCCACGTGATCAGTGCATGATCAGCCACGTGATCAGTGCATGATAGCCACGTGATCAGTGCATGATCAGTCACGTGATCAGTGCATGATCAGTCACGTGATCAGTGCATGATCAGCCACGTGATCAGTGCATGATCAGCCACGTGATCAGTGCATGATCAATTACGTGATCAGTGCATGATCAGTCACGTGACCAGTACATGGTAGCTACGTGATCATTGCATGATCAGCCACGTGATCAGTGCATGATAGCCACGTGATCAGTGCATGATCAGTCACGTGATCAGTGCATGATCAGTCACGTGATCAGTGCATGATCAGTCACGTGATCAGTGCATGATCAGCCACGTGATCAGTGCATGATAGCCACGTGATCAGTGCATGATCAGTCACGTGATCAGTGCATGATCAGTCACGTGATCAGTGCATGATCAGCCACGTGATCAGTGCATGATCAGCCACGTGATCAGTGCATGATCAGTCACGTGATCAGTGCATGATCAGTCACGTGATCAGTGCATGATCAGCCACGTGATCAGTGCATGATCAGCCACGTGATCAGTGCATGATAGCCACGTGATCAGTGCATGATCAGTTACGTGAGCAGTGTATGATCAGCCACGTGATCAGTGCATGGTCAGACACGTGAACAGTGTATGATCAGCCACGTGATCAGTGCATGATATCCAAGTGATCAGTGCATGATCATCACGTGATCAGTATGATCAGCCACGTGAACAGTGCATGCTCAGTCACGTGATCTGGGCCTGCTGAGCTGCGTGATTACTGTCTGCTCATCTGCTTGACAATTGCCAGCTGAGCTGCACGATTCCTGCCTGTCATCTGCTTGACAATTGCCAGCTGTGCTGCGTAATTCCTGCCTGCTCAGCTGCTTGATTATTGCCAGCTGAGCAGCATGATTCCTCACACCTGAGTTCCATGATTATTGCCTGCTGACTGTTTGATTCGTGCCTACTCAGCTCTTTGTTTATTGCCTCCAGAGGCACATGATCAGTGTATGATAGCAAACATGATCAGCGCATGATCAGTCACATGATCAGTGCCATTAAGTCACGTGATCACTACATGATAGTCATGTGATCAGTCCATGCTCAGTCACGGTATCAGTGCATGATCAGCCACGTGATCAGTGCATGATCTGTCACAAGATTAGTGTATGATCATCCACGTGATCAGTGCATGGGCAGTCATGTGATCAGTGCATGATATAGACGTGATCAGTGCATGATCAGTCTCGTGATCAGTGCATGATAGCCACGTGATCAGTGCATGATCAGTCACCTGATGGGTGTATGATCATTCACGTGACCTGTACATGGTAGCTACATGATCATTGCATGATCAGCCACGTGATCAGTGCATGATAGCCACGTGATCAGTGCATGATCAGTCACGTGATCAGTGCATGATCAGTCACGTGATCAGTGCATGATCAGCCACGTGATCAGTGCATGATCAGCCACGTGATCAGTGCATGATCAGCCACGTGATCAGTGCATGATCAGCCACGTGATCAGTGCATGATCAGTCACGTGATCAGTGCATGATCAGTCACGTGATCAGTGCATGATCAGCCACGTGATCAGTGCATGATCAGCCACGTGATCAGTGCATGATCAGCCACGTGATCAGTGCATGATCAGTCACGTGATCAGTGCATGATAGCTACGTGATCAGTGCATGATCAGCCACGTGATCAGTGCATGATCAGCCACGTGATCAGTGCATGATCAGCCACGTGATCAGTGCATGATCAGTCACGTGATCAGTGCATGATCAGTCACGTGATCAGTGCATGATCAGCCACGTGATCAGTGCATGATCAGCCACGTGATCAGTGCATGATCAGCCACGTGATCAGTGCATGATCAGCCACGTGATCAGTGCATGATCAGCCACGTGATCAGTGCATGATCAGTCACGTGATCAGTGCATGATAGCCACGTGATCAGTGCATGATAGCCACGTGATCAGTGCATGATCAGTCACGTGATACATGTGTGATCAGCCACGTGATCAGTGCATGATGAGCCACGTGATCAGTGCAGGATCAATTACGTGATCAGTGCATGATCAGTCACGTGACCAGTACATGGTTGCTACGTGATCGTTGCATGATCAGCCACGTGAGCAGAGCATGATAGCCACGTGATCAGTGCATGATCAGTCACGTGATCAGTACATGATCAGTCACGTGAACAGTGCATGATCATTTACGTGATCTGTGCATGATCAGTCACGTGACCAGTATATGGTTGCTACGTGATCATTCCATGACGAGCCACGTGAGCAGTGCATGATAGCCACGTGATGTGTGCATGAGTTACGTGAGCAGAGTATGATCAGCCACGTGATCAGTGCATGAGTGCCACGTGATCAGTGCATGATATGTCACGTGACAGGTGTGTGATCAGCCACGTGAACAGTGCATGTTCAGCCACGTGATCAGTGCATGATAGCCACGTGATCAGTGCATGATCAGTTACGTGAGCAGTGTATGATCAGCCACGTGATCAGTGCATGGTCAGACACGTGAACAGTGTATGATCAGCCACGTGATCAGTGCATGATATCCAAGTGATCAGTGCATGATCATCACGTGATCAGTGTATGATCAGCCACGTGAACAGTGCATGCTCAGTCACGTGATCTGGGCCTGCTGAGCTGCGTGATTACTGTCTGCTCATCTGCTTGACAATTGCCAGCTGAGCTGCACGATTCCTGCCTGCTCAGCTGCTTGATTATTGCCAGCTGAGCAGCATGATTCCTCACACCTGAGTTCCATGATTATTGCCTGCTGACTGTTTGATTCGTGCCTACTCAGCTCTTTGTTTATTGCCTCCAGAGGCACATGATCAGTGTATGATAGCAAACATGATCAGCGCATGATCAGTCACATGATCAGCGCCATTAAGTCACGTGATCACTACATGATAGTCATGTGATCAGTCCATGCTCAGTCACGGTATCAGTGCATGATCAGCCACGTGATCAGTGCATGATCTGTCACAAGATTAGTGTATGATCATCCACGTGATCAGTGCATGGGCAGTCATGTGATCAGTGCATGATATAGACGTGATCAGTGCATGATCAGTCTCGTGATCAGTGCATGATAGCCACGTGATCAGTGCATGATCAGTCACCTGATGGGTGTATGATCATTCACGTGACCTGTACATGGTAGCTACATGATCATTGCATGATCAGCCACGTGAGTAGTGCATGATAGCCACGTGATCACTGCATGATCAGTCACGTGATCAGTGCATGATCAGTCACGTGATCAGTGCATGATCAGTCACGTGATCAGTGCATGATCAGCCACGTGATCAGTGCATGATCAGGCACGTGATCAGTGCATGATCAGCCACGTGATCAGTGCATGATAGCCACGTGATCAGTGCATGATCAGTCACGTGATCAGTGCATGATCAGTCACGTGATCAGTGTATGATCAGCCACGTGATCAGTGCATGATCAGCCACGTGATCAGTGCATGATCAATTACGTGATCAGTGCATGATCAGTCACGTGACCAGTACATGGTAGCTACGTGATCATTGCATGATCAGCCACGTGATCAGTGCATGATAGCCACGTGATCAGTGCATGATAGCCACGTGATCAGTGCATGATCAGTCATGTGATACGTGTGTGATCAGCCACGTGATCAGTGCATGATATCCACGTGATCAGTGCATGACAGCCACGTGATCAGTGCATGATAGCCACGTGATCAGTGCATGATCAGTCACGTGATCATGTGTGATCAGCCACGTGATCAGTGCATGATCAGCCACGTGATCAGTGCATGATCAGTTACGTGATCAGTGCATGATCAGTCACGTGATCAGTGCATGGTCAGCACGTGATCAGTGCATGATCAGCCACGTGATCAGTGCATGATAGCCACGTGATCAGTGCATGATCAGTCACGTGATCAGTGCATGATCAGCCACGTGAACAGTGCATGCTCAGTCACGTGATCTGGGCCTGCTGAGCTGCGTGATTACTGTCTGCTCATCTGCTTGACAATTGCCAGCTGAGCTGCACGATTCCTGCCTGTCATCTGCTTGACAATTGCCAGCTGTGCTGCGTAATTCCTGCCTGCTCAGCTGCTTGATTATTGCCAGCTGAGCAGCATGATTCCTCACACCTGAGTTCCATGATTATTGCCTGCTGACTGTTTGATTCGTGCCTACTCAGCTCTTTGTTTATTGCCTCCAGAGGCACATGATCAGTGTATGATAGCAAACATGATCAGTGCATGATCAGTCACATGATCAGCGCCATTAAGTCACGTGATCACTACATGATAGTCATGTGATCAGTCCATGCTCAGTCACGGTATCAGTGCATGATCAGCCACGTGATCAGTGCATGATCTGTCACATGATTAGTGTATGATCATCCACGTGATCAGTGCATGGGCAGTCATGTGATCAGTGCATGATATAGACGTGATCAGTGCATGATCAGTCTCGTGATCAGTGCATGATAGCCACGTGATCAGTGCATGATCAGTCACCTGATGGGTGTATGATCATTCACGTGACCTGTACATGGTAGCTACATGATCATTGCATGATCAGCCACGTGAGTAGTGCATGATAGCCACGTGATCAGTGCATGATCAGTCACGTGATCAGTGCATGATCAGTCATGTGACCAGTACATGGTAGCTGCGTGATCATGGCATGATCAGCCACGTGAGCAGTGCATGATAGCCACGTGATCAGTGCATGATCAGTCACGTGATCAGTGCATGATCAGTCACGTGATCAGTGCATGATCATTTACGTGATCAGTGCATGATCAGTCACGTGACCAGTATATGGTTGCTACGTGATCATTCCATGACAGCCACGTGATCAGTGCATGATAGCCACGTGATGTGTGCATGAGTTACGTGATCAGTGTATGATCAGCCACGTGATCAGTGCATGAGTGCCACGTGATCAGTGCATGATATGTCACGTGACAGGTGTGTGATCAGCCACGTGAACAGTGCATGATCAGCCACGTGATCAGTGCATGATAGCCACGTGATCAGTGCATGATCAGTTACGTGAGCAGTGTATGATCAGCCACGTGATCAGTGCATGGTCAGACACGTGAACAGTGTATGATCAGCCACGTGATCAGTGCATGATATCCACGTGATCAGTGCATGATCATCACGTGATCAGTGTATGATCAGCCACGTGAACAGTGCATGCTCAGTCACGTGATCAGGGCCTGCTGAGCTGCGTGATTACTGTCTGCTCATCTGCTTGACAATTGCCAGCTGAGCTGCACGATTCCTGCCTGCTCAGCTGCTTGATTATTGCCAGCTGAGCAGCATGATTCCTCACACCTGAGTTCCATGATTATTGCCTGCTGACTGTTTGATTCGTGCCTACTCAGCTCTTTGTTTATTGCCTCCAGAGGCACATGATCAGTGTATGATAGCAAACATGATCAGCGCATGATCAGTCACATGATCAGTGCCATTAAGTCACGTGATCACTACATGATAGTCATGTGATCAGTCCATGCTCAGTCACGTATCAGTGCATGATCAGCCACGTGATCAGTGCATGATCTGTCACAAGATTAGTGTATGATCATCCACGTGATCAGTGCATGGGCAGTCATGTGATCAGTGCATGATATAGACGTGATCAGTGCATGATCAGTCTCGTGATCAGTGCATGATAGCCACGTGATCAGTGCATGATCAGTCACCTGATGGGTGTATGATCATTCACGTGACCTGTACATGGTAGCTACATGATCATTGCATGATCAGCCACGTGAGTAGTGCATGATAGCCACGTGATCAGTGCATGATCAGTCACGTGATCAGTGCATGATCAGTCATGTGACCAGTACATGGTAGCTGCGTGATCATGGCATGATCAGCCACGTGATCAGTGCATGATAGCCACGTGATCAGTGCATGATCAGACACGTGATCAGTGCATGATCAGTCACGTGATCAGTGCATGATCAGCCACGTGATCAGTGCATGATCAGGCACGTGATCAGTGCATGATCAGCCACGTGATCAGTGCATGATAGCCACGTGATCAGTGCATGATCAGTCACGTGATCAGTGCATGATCAGTTACGTGATCAGTGCATGATCAGCCACGTGATCAGTGCATGATCAGCCACGTGATCAGTGCATGATCAATCACGTGATCAGTGCATGATCAGTCACGTGACCAGTACATGGTAGCTACGTGATCATTGCATGATCAGCCACGTGATCAGTGCATGATAGCCACGTGATCAGTGCATGATCAGTCACGTGATCGTGTGTGATCAGCCACGTGATCAGTGCATGATATCCACGTGATCAGTGCATGATAGCCACGTGATCAGTGCATGATAGCCACGTGATCAGTGCATGATCAGTCACGTGATACATGTGTGATCAGCCACGTGATCAGTGCATGATGAGCCACGTGATCAGTGCATGATCATTACGTGATCAGTGCATGATCAGCCACGTGATCAGTGCATGATCAGTCACGTGATCGTGTGTGATCAGCCACGTGATCAGTGCATGATAGCCACGTGATCAGTGCATGATCAGCCACGTGATCAGTGCATGATAGCCACGTGATCAGTGCATGATCAGTCACGTGATCAGTGTGATCAGCCACGTGATCAGTGCATGATCAGTCACGTGATCAGTGCATGATCAGTTACGTGATCAGTGCATGATCAGTCACGTGACCAGTATATGGTTGCTACGTGATCATTCCATGACGAGCCACGTGAGCAGTGCATGATAGCCACGTGATGTGTGCATGAGTTACGTGAGCAGAGTATGATCAGCCACGTGATCAGTGCATGAGTGCCACGTGATCAGTGCATGATATGTCACGTGACAGGTGTGTGATCAGCCACGTGAACAGTGCATGTTCAGCCACGTGATCAGTGCATGATAGCCACGTGATCAGTGCATGATCAGTTACGTGAGCAGTGTATGATCAGCCACGTGATCAGTGCATGGTCAGACACGTGAACAGTGTATGATCAGCCACGTGATCAGTGCATGATATCCAAGTGATCAGTGCATGATCATCACGTGATCAGTGTATGATCAGCCACGTGAACAGTGCATGCTCAGTCACGTGATCTGGGCCTGCTGAGCTGCGTGATTACTGTCTGCTCATCTGCTTGACAATTGCCAGCTGAGCTGCACGATTCCTGCCTGTCATCTGCTTGACAATTGCCAGCTGTGCTGCGTAATTCCTGCCTGCTCAGCTGCTTGATTATTGCCAGCTGAGCAGCATGATTCCTCACACCTGAGTTCCATGATTATTGCCTGCTGACTGTTTGATTCGTGCCTACTCAGCTCTTTGTTTATTGCCTCCAGAGGCACATGATCAGTGTATGATAGCAAACATGATCAGCGCATGATCAGTCACATGATCAGCGCCATTAAGTCACGTGATCACTACATGATAGTCATGTGATCAGTCCATGCTCAGTCACGGTATCAGTGCATGATCAGCCACGTGATCAGTGCATGATCTGTCACAAGATTAGTGTATGATCATCCACGTGATCAGTGCATGGGCAGTCATGTGATCAGTGCATGATATAGACGTGATCAGTGCATGATCAGTCTCGTGATCAGTGCATGATAGCCACGTGATCAGTGCATGATCAGTCACCTGATGGGTGTATGATCATTCACGTGACCTGTACATGGTAGCTACATGATCATTGCATGATCAGCCACGTGAGTAGTGCATGATAGCCACGTGATCACTGCATGATCAGTCACGTGATCAGTGCATGATCAGTCATGTGACCAGTACATGGTAGCTGCGTGATCATGGCATGATCAGCCACGTGAGCAGTGCATGATAGCCACGTGATCAGTGCATGATCAGACACGTGATCAGTGCATGATCAGTCACGTGATCAGTGCATGATCAGCCACGTGATCAGTGCATGATCAGCCACGTGATCAGTGCATGATAGCCACGTGATCAGTGCATGATCAGTCACGTGATCAGTGCATGATCAGTTATATGATCAGCCACGTGATCAGTGCATGATCAGCCACGTGATCAGTGCATGATCAGCCACGTGATCAGTGCATGATCAGCCACGTGATCAGTGCATGATCAATCACGTGATCAGTGCATGATCAGTCACGTGACCAGTACATGGTAGCTACGTGATCATTGCATGATCAGCCACGTGATCAGTGCATGATAGCCACGTGATCAGTGCATGATAGCCACGTGATCAGTGCATGATCAGTCATGTGATACGTGTGTGATCAGCCACGTGATCAGTGCATGATATCCACGTGATCAGTGCATGACAGCCACGTGATCAGTGCATGAGAGCCACGTGATCAGTGCATGATCAGTCACGTGATACATGTGTGATCAGCCACGTGATCAGTGCATGATGAGCCACGTGATCAGTGCATGATCAATTACGTGATCAGTGCATGATCAGTCACGTGACCAGTACATGGTTGCTACGTGATCGTTGCATGATCAGCCACGTGAGCAGTGCATGATAGCCACGTGATCAGTGCATGATCAGTCACGTGATCAGTACATGATCAGTCACGTGAACAGTGCATGATCATTTACGTGATCTTTGCATGATCAGTCACGTGACCAGTATATGGTTGCTACGTGATCATTCCATGACGAGCCACGTGAGCAGTGCATGATAGCCACGTGATGTGTGCATGAGTTACGTGAGCAGAGTATGATCAGCCACGTGATCAGTGCATGAGTGCCACGTGATCAGTGCATGATATGTCACGTGACAGGTGTGTGATCAGCCACGTGAACAGTGCATGTTCAGCCACGTGATCAGTGCATGATCAGTTACGTGATCAGTGCATGATCAGCCACGTGATCAGTGCATGGTCAGACACGTGAACAGTGTATGATCAGCCACGTGATCAGTGCATGATATCCAAGTGATCAGTGCATGATCATCACGTGATCAGTGTATGATCAGCCACGTGAACAGTGCATGCTCAGTCACGTGATCTGGGCCTGCTGAGCTGCGTGATTACTGTCTGCTCATCTGCTTGACAATTGCCAGCTGAGCTGCACGATTCCTGCCTGTCATCTGCTTGACAATTGCCAGCTGTGCTGCGTAATTCCTGCCTGCTCAGCTGCTTGATTATTGCCAGCTGAGCAGCATGATTCCTCACACCTGAGTTCCATGATTATTGCCTGCTGACTGTTTGATTCGTGCCTACTCAGCTCTTTGTTTATTGCCTCCAGAGGCACATGATCAGTGTATGATAGCAAACATGATCAGCGCATGATCAGTCACATGATCAGTGCCATTAAGTCACGTGATCACTACATGATAGTCATGTGATCAGTCCATGCTCAGTCACGGTATCAGTGCATGATCAGCCACGTGATCAGTGCATGATCTGTCACAAGATTAGTGTATGATCATCCACGTGATCAGTGCATGGGCAGTCATGTGATCAGTGCATGATATAGACGTGATCAGTGCATGATCAGTCTCGTGATCAGTGCATGATAGCCACGTGATCAGTGCATGATCAGTCACCTGATGGGTGTATGATCATTCACGTGACCTGTACATGGTAGCTACATGATCATTGCATGATCAGCCACGTGAGTAGTGCATGATAGCCACGTGATCAGTGCATGATCAGTCACGTGATCAGTGCATGATCAGTCATGTGACCAGTACATGGTAGCTGCGTGATCATGGCATGATCAGCCACGTGATCAGTGCATGATAGCCACGTGATCAGTGCATGATCAGACACGTGATCAGTGCATGATCAGTCACGTGATCAGTGCATGATCAGTCACGTGATCAGTGCATGATCAGCCACGTGATCAGTGCATGATCAGCCACGTGATCAGTGCATGATCAGTCACGTGATCAGTGCATGATCAGTCACGTGATCAGTGCATGATAGCTACGTGATCAGTGCATGATCAGCCACGTGATCAGTGCATGATAGCCACGTGATCAGTGCATGATCAGCCACGTGATCAGTGCATGATCAGACACGTGATCAGTGCATGATCAGTCACGTGATCAGTGCATGATCAGCCACGTGATCAGTGCATGATCAGTCACGTGATCAGTGCATGATCAGCCACGTGATCAGTGCATGATAGCCACGTGATCAGTGCATGATCAGTCACGTGATCAGTGCATGATCAGTCACGTGATCAGTGCATGATCAGCCACGTGATCAGTGCATGATCAGCCACGTGATCAGTGCATGATCAATTACGTGATCAGTGCATGATCAGTCACGTGACCAGTACATGGTAGCTACGTGATCAGTGCATGATCAGCCACGTGATCAGTGCATGATAGCCACGTGATCAGTGCATGATAGCCACGTGATCAGTGCATGATCAGTCATGTGATACGTGTGTGATCAGCCACGTGATCAGTGCATGATATCCACGTGATCAGTGCATGACAGCCACGTGATCAGTGCATGAGAGCCACGTGATCAGTGCATGATCAGTCACGTGATACATGTGTGATCAGCCACGTGATCAGTGCATGATGAGCCACGTGATCAGTGCAGGATCAATTACGTGATCAGTGCATGATCAGTCACGTGACCAGTACATGGTTGCTACGTGATCGTTGCATGATCAGCCACGTGAGCAGAGCATGATAGCCACGTGATCAGTGCATGATCAGTCACGTGATCAGTACATGATCAGTCACGTGAACAGTGCATGATCATTTACGTGATCTGTGCATGATCAGTCACGTGACCAGTATATGGTAGCTACGTGATCATTCCATGACGAGCCACGTGAGCAGTGCATGATAGCCACGTGATGTGTGCATGAGTTACGTGAGCAGAGTATGATCAGCCACGTGATCAGTGCATGAGTGCCACGTGATCAGTGCATGATATGTCACGTGACAGGTGTGTGATCAGCCACGTGAACAGTGCATGTTCAGCCACGTGATCAGTGCATGATAGCCACGTGATCAGTGCATGATCAGTTACGTGAGCAGTGTATGATCAGCCACGTGATCAGTGCATGGTCAGACACGTGAACAGTGTATGATCAGCCACGTGATCAGTGCATGATATCCAAGTGATCAGTGCATGATCATCACGTGATCAGTGTATGATCAGCCACGTGAACAGTGCATGCTCAGTCACGTGATCTGGGCCTGCTGAGCTGCGTGATTACTGTCTGCTCATCTGCTTGACAATTGCCAGCTGAGCTGCACGATTCCTGCCTGTCATCTGCTTGACAATTGCCAGCTGTGCTGCGTAATTCCTGCCTGCTCAGCTGCTTGATTATTGCCAGCTGAGCAGCATGATTCCTCACACCTGAGTTCCATGATTATTGCCTGCTGACTGTTTGATTCGTGCCTACTCAGCTCTTTGTTTATTGCCTCCAGAGGCACATGATCAGTGTATGATAGCAAACATGATCAGCGCATGATCAGTCACATGATCAGCGCCATTAAGTCACGTGATCACTACATGATAGTCATGTGATCAGTCCATGCTCAGTCACGGTATCAGTGCATGATCAGCCACGTGATCAGTGCATGATCTGTCACAAGATTAGTGTATGATCATCCACGTGATCAGTGCATGGGCAGTCATGTGATCAGTGCATGATATAGACGTGATCAGTGCATGATCAGTCTCGTGATCAGTGCATGATAGCCACGTGATCAGTGCATGATCAGTCACCTGATGGGTGTATGATCATTCACGTGACCTGTACATGGTAGCTACATGATCATTGCATGATCAGCCACGTGAGTAGTGCATGATAGCCACGTGATCACTGCATGATCAGTCACGTGATCAGTGCATGATCAGTCATGTGACCAGTACATGGTAGCTGCGTGATCATGGCATGATCAGCCACGTGAGCAGTGCATGATAGCCACGTGATCAGTGCATGATCAGTCACGTGATCAGTGCATGATCAGTCACGTGATCAGTGCATGATCAGCCACGTGATCAGTGCATGATCAGCCACGTGATCAGTGCATGATAGCCACGTGATCAGTGCATGATCAGTCACGTGATCAGTGCATGATCAGTCACGTGATCAGTGCATGATCAGCCACGTGATCAGTGCATGATCAGCCACGTGATCAGTGCATGATCAGCCACGTGATCAGTGCATGATAGCCACGTGATCAGTGCATGATCAGTCACGTGATCAGTGCATGATCAGCCACGTGATCAGTGCATGATCAGCCACGTGATCAGTGCATGATCAGCCACGTGATCAGTGCATGATCAGTTACGTGATCAGTGCATGATCAGTCACGTGATCAGTGCATGGTAGCCACGTGATCAGTGCATGATCAGCCACGTGATCAGTGCATGATAGCCACGTGATCAGTGCATGATCAGCCACGTGATCAGTGCATGATCAGTCACGTGATCAGTGCATGATCAGTCACGTGATCAGTGCATGATCAGCCACGTGATCAGTGCATGATCAGCCACGTGATCAGTGCATGATCAGCCACGTGATCAGTGCATGATCAGTCACGTGATCAGTGCATAGCTACGTGATCAGTGCATGATCAGCCACGTGATCAGTGCATGATAGCCACGTGATCAGTGCATGATCAGTCACGTGATCAGTGCATGATCAGTCACGTGATCAGTGCATGATAGCTGCGTGATCATGCATGATCAGCCACGTGATCAGTGCATGATAGCCACGTGATCAGTGCATGATCAGTCACGTGATCAGTGCATGATCAGCCACGTGATCAGTGCATGATCAGCCACGTGATCAGTGCATGATAGCCACGTGATCAGTGCATGATCAGTCACGTGATCAGTGCATGATAGCTACGTGATCAGTGCATGATCAGCCACGTGATCAGTGCATGATAGCCACGTGATCAGTGCATGATCAGTCACGTGATCAGTGCATGATCAGTCACGTGATCAGTGCATGGTAGCTACGTGATCATGCATGATCAGCCACGTGATCAGTGCATGATAGCCACGTGATCAGTGCATGATCAGTCACGTGATCAGTGCATGATCAGTCACGTGATCAGTGCATGATCAGCCACGTGATCAGTGCATGATCAGTCACGTGACCAGTGCATGATAGCTACGTGATCAGTGCATGACAGCCACGTGATCAGTGCATGATAGCCACGTGATCAGTGCATGAGTTACGTGATCAGTGCATGATCAGCCACGTGATCAGTGCATGATGCCACGTGATCAGTGCATGATAGTCACGTGATCAGTGCATGATCAGCCACGTGATCAGTGCATGATCAGCCACGTGATCAGTGCATGATAGCCACGTGATCAGTGCATGATCAGTCACGTGATCAGTGCATGATCAGCCACGTGATCAGTGCATGATCAGCCACGTGATCAGTGCATGATCAGTCACGTGATCAGTGCATGATCAGCCACGTGATCAGTGCATGATCAGTCACGTGATCAGTGCATGATCAGCCACGTGATCAGTGCATGATAGCCACGTGATCAGTGCATGATCAGTCACGTGATCAGTGCATGATCAGTCACGTGATCAGTGCATGATCAGCCACGTGATCAGTGCATGATCAGCCACGTGATCAGTGCATGATCAATTACGTGATCAGTGCATGATCAGTCACGTGACCAGTACATGGTAGCTACGTGATCATTGCATGATCAGCCACGTGATCAGTGCATGATAGCCACGTGATCAGTGCATGATCAGTCACGTGATCAGTGCATGATCAGTCACGTGATCAGTGCATGATCAGTCACGTGATCAGTGCATGATCAGCCACGTGATCAGTGCATGATAGCCACGTGATCAGTGCATGATCAGTCACGTGATCAGTGCATGATCAGCCACGTGATCAGTGCATGATCAGCCACGTGATCAGTGCATGATCAGCCACGTGATCAGTGCATGATCAGTTACGTGATCAGTGCATGATCAGTCACGTGACCAGTGCATGATCAGCCACGTGATCAGTGCATGATCAGCCACGTGATCAGTGCATGATAGCCACGTGATCAGTGCATGATCAGTTACGTGAGCAGTGTATGATCAGCCACGTGATCAGTGCATGGTCAGACACGTGAACAGTGTATGATCAGCCACGTGATCAGTGCATGATATCCAAGTGATCAGTGCATGATCATCACGTGATCAGTATGATCAGCCACGTGAACAGTGCATGCTCAGTCACGTGATCTGGGCCTGCTGAGCTGCGTGATTACTGTCTGCTCATCTGCTTGACAATTGCCAGCTGAGCTGCACGATTCCTGCCTGTCATCTGCTTGACAATTGCCAGCTGTGCTGCGTAATTCCTGCCTGCTCAGCTGCTTGATTATTGCCAGCTGAGCAGCATGATTCCTCACACCTGAGTTCCATGATTATTGCCTGCTGACTGTTTGATTCGTGCCTACTCAGCTCTTTGTTTATTGCCTCCAGAGGCACATGATCAGTGTATGATAGCAAACATGATCAGCGCATGATCAGTCACATGATCAGCGCCATTAAGTCACGTGATCACTACATGATAGTCATGTGATCAGTCCATGCTCAGTCACGGTATCAGTGCATGATCAGCCACGTGATCAGTGCATGATCTGTCACAAGATTAGTGTATGATCATCCACGTGATCAGTGCATGGGCAGTCATGTGATCAGTGCATGATATAGACGTGATCAGTGCATGATCAGTCTCGTGATCAGTGCATGATAGCCACGTGATCAGTGCATGATCAGTCACCTGATGGGTGTATGATCATTCACGTGACCTGTACATGGTAGCTACATGATCATTGCATGATCAGCCACGTGAGTAGTGCATGATAGCCACGTGATCAGTGCATGATCAGTCACGTGATCAGTGCATGATCAGTCACGTGATCAGTGCATGATCAGCCACGTGATCAGTGCATGATCAGCCACGTGATCAGTGCATGATCAGCCACGTGATCAGTGCATGATAGCCACGTGATCAGTGCATGATCAGTCACGTGATCAGTGCATGATCAGTCACGTGATCAGTGCATGATCAGCCACGTGATCAGTGCATGATCAGCCACGTGATCAGTGCATGATCAGTCACGTGATCAGTGCATGATCAGTCACGTGATCAGTGCATGATAGCTACGTGATCAGTGCATGATCAGCCACGTGATCAGTGCATGATAGCCACGTGATCAGTGCATGATAGCCACGTGATCAGTGCATGATCAGTCACGTGATCAGTGCATGATCAGCCACGTGATCAGTGCATGATAGCCACGTGATCAGTGCATGATCAGTCACGTGATCAGTGCATGATCAGCCACGTGATCAGTGCATGATAGCCACGTGATCAGTGCATGATAGCCACGTGATCAGTGCATGATCAGTCACGTGATACATGTGTGATCAGCCACGTGATCAGTGCATGATGAGCCACGTGATCAGTGCAGGATCAATTACGTGATCAGTGCATGATCAGTCACGTGACCAGTACATGGTTGCTACGTGATCGTTGCATGATCAGCCACGTGAGCAGTGCATGATAGCCACGTGATCAGTGCATGATCAGTCACGTGATCAGTACATGATCAGTCACGTGAACAGTGCATGATCATTTACGTGATCTTTGCATGATCAGTCACGTGACCAGTATATGGTTGCTACGTGATCATTCCATGACGAGCCACGTGAGCAGTGCATGATAGCCACGTGATGTGTGCATGAGTTACGTGAGCAGAGTATGATCAGCCACGTGATCAGTGCATGAGTGCCACGTGATCAGTGCATGATATGTCACGTGACAGGTGTGTGATCAGCCACGTGAACAGTGCATGTTCAGCCACGTGATCAGTGCATGATAGCCACGTGATCAGTGCATGATCAGTTACGTGAGCAGTGTATGATCAGCCACGTGATCAGTGCATGGTCAGACACGTGAACAGTGTATGATCAGCCACGTGATCAGTGCATGATATCCAAGTGATCAGTGCATGATCATCACGTGATCAGTGTATGATCAGCCACGTGAACAGTGCATGCTCAGTCACGTGATCTGGGCCTGCTGAGCTGCGTGATTACTGTCTGCTCATCTGCTTGACAATTGCCAGCTGAGCTGCACGATTCCTGCCTGCTCAGCTGCTTGATTATTGCCAGCTGAGCAGCATGATTCCTCACACCTGAGTTCCATGATTATTGCCTGCTGACTGTTTGATTCGTGCCTACTCAGCTCTTTGTTTATTGCCTCCAGAGGCACATGATCAGTGTATGATAGCAAACATGATCAGCGCATGATCAGTCACATGATCAGCGCCATTAAGTCACGTGATCACTACATGATAGTCATGTGATCAGTCCATGCTCAGTCACGGTATCAGTGCATGATCAGCCACGTGATCAGTGCATGATCTGTCACAAGATTAGTGTATGATCATCCACGTGATCAGTGCATGGGCAGTCATGTGATCAGTGCATGATATAGACGTGATCAGTGCATGATCAGTCTCGTGATCAGTGCATGATAGCCACGTGATCAGTGCATGATCAGTCACCTGATGGGTGTATGATCATTCACGTGACCTGTACATGGTAGCTACATGATCATTGCATGATCAGCCACGTGAGTAGTGCATGATAGCCACGTGATCACTGCATGATCAGTCACGTGATCAGTGCATGATCAGTCACGTGATCAGTGCATGATCAGTCACGTGATCAGTGCATGATCAGCCACGTGATCAGTGCATGATCAGCCACGTGATCAGTGCATGATCAGCCACGTGATCAGTGCATGATAGCCACGTGATCAGTGCATGATCAGTCACGTGATCAGTGCATGATCAGTCACGTGATCAGTGTATGATCAGCCACGTGATCAGTGCATGATCAGCCACGTGATCAGTGCATGATCAATTACGTGATCAGTGCATGATCAGTCACGTGACCAGTACATGGTAGCTACGTGATCATTGCATGATCAGCCACGTGATCAGTGCATGATAGCCACGTGATCAGTGCATGATAGCCACGTGATCAGTGCATGATCAGTCATGTGATCGTGTGTGATCAGCCACGTGATCAGTGCATGATATCCACGTGATCAGTGCATGACAGCCACGTGATCAGTGCATGAGAGCCACGTGATCAGTGCATGATCAGTCACGTGATACATGTGTGATCAGCCACGTGATCAGTGCATGATCAGCCACGTGATCAGTGCATGATCAGTTACGTGATCAGTGCATGATCAGTCACGTGATCAGTGCATGGTCAGCACGTGATCAGTGCATGATCAGCCACGTGATCAGTGCATGATAGCCACGTGATCAGTGCATGATCAGTCACGTGATCAGTGCATGATCAGCCACGTGAACAGTGCATGCTCAGTCACGTGATCTGGGCCTGCTGAGCTGCGTGATTACTGTCTGCTCATCTGCTTGACAATTGCCAGCTGAGCTGCACGATTCCTGCCTGTCATCTGCTTGACAATTGCCAGCTGTGCTGCGTAATTCCTGCCTGCTCAGCTGCTTGATTATTGCCAGCTGAGCAGCATGATTCCTCACACCTGAGTTCCATGATTATTGCCTGCTGACTGTTTGATTCGTGCCTACTCAGCTCTTTGTTTATTGCCTCCAGAGGCACATGATCAGTGTATGATAGCAAACATGATCAGTGCATGATCAGTCACATGATCAGCGCCATTAAGTCACGTGATCACTACATGATAGTCATGTGATCAGTCCATGCTCAGTCACGGTATCAGTGCATGATCAGCCACGTGATCAGTGCATGATCTGTCACATGATTAGTGTATGATCATCCACGTGATCAGTGCATGGGCAGTCATGTGATCAGTGCATGATATAGACGTGATCAGTGCATGATCAGTCTCGTGATCAGTGCATGATAGCCACGTGATCAGTGCATGATCAGTCACCTGATGGGTGTATGATCATTCACGTGACCTGTACATGGTAGCTACATGATCATTGCATGATCAGCCACGTGAGTAGTGCATGATAGCCACGTGATCAGTGCATGATCAGTCACGTGATCAGTGCATGATCAGTCATGTGACCAGTACATGGTAGCTGCGTGATCATGCATGATCAGCCACGTGATCAGTGCATGATAGCCACGTGATCAGTGCATGATCAGTCACGTGATCAGTGCATGATCAGTCACGTGATCAGTGTATGATCATCCACGTGATCAGTGCATGATCAGTCATGTGATCAGTGATCAGTGATGATCAGCCACGTGATCAGTGCATGATCAGCCACGTGATCAGTGCATGATAGCCACGTGATCAGTGCATGAGTGCATGATAGCCACGTGATCAGTGCATGATCATTCACGTGACCAGTGCATGGTCAGCCACATGATCAGTGCATGATCAGCCACGTGATCAGTGCATGATAGCCACGTGATCAGTGCATGATCAGTCACGTGATCAGTGCATGATCAGTCATGTGATCAGTGCATGGTAGCTGCGTGATCATGCATGATCAGCCACGTGATCAGTGCATGATAGCCACGTGATCAGTGCATGATCATCACGTGATCAGTGCATGATCAGCCACGTGATCAGTGCATGATAGCCACGTGATCAGTGCATGATCAGTCACGTGATCAGTGCATGATCAGCCACGTGATCAGTGCATGATCAGTCAGCCACGTGATCAGTGCATGATCAGCCACGTGAGTGCATGTGCATGATCATGATTCACGTGATCAGTGCATGATCAGTCACGTGATCAGTGCATGATCAGCCACGTGATCAGTGCATGATCAGCCACGTGATCAGTGCATGATAGCCACGTGATCAGTGCATGATCAGTCACGTGATCGTGTGTGTGATCAGCCACGTGATCAGTGCATGATCAGCCACGTGATCAGTGCATGATCAGCCACGTGATCAGTGCATGATAGCCACGTGATCAGTGCATGATCAGTCACGTGATCATGTGTGATCAGCCACGTGATCAGTGCATGATGAGCCACGTGATCAGTGCATGATCAGCCACGTGATCAGTGCATGATCAGCCACGTGATCAGTGCATGATCAGTCACGTGATCGTGTGTGATCAGCCACGTGATCAGTGCATGATAGCCACGTGATCAGTGCATGATCAGCCACGTGATCAGTGCATGATCAGCCACGTGATCAGTGCATGATCAGTCACGTGATCATGTGTGATCAGCCACGTGATCAGTGCATGATCAGTCACGTGATCAGTGCATGATCATTTACGTGATCTTTGCATGATCAGTCACGTGACCAGTATATGGTTGCTACGTGATCATTCCATGACGAGCCACGTGAGCAGTGCATGATAGCCACGTGATGTGTGCATGAGTTACGTGAGCAGAGTATGATCAGCCACGTGATCAGTGCATGAGTGCCACGTGATCAGTGCATGATATGTCACGTGACAGGTGTGTGATCAGCCACGTGAACAGTGCATGTTCAGCCACGTGATCAGTGCATGATAGCCACGTGATCAGTGCATGATCAGTTACGTGAGCAGTGTATGATCAGCCACGTGATCAGTGCATGGTCAGACACGTGAACAGTGTATGATCAGCCACGTGATCAGTGCATGATATCCAAGTGATCAGTGCATGATCATCACGTGATCAGTGTATGATCAGCCACGTGAACAGTGCATGCTCAGTCACGTGATCTGGGCCTGCTGAGCTGCGTGATTACTGTCTGCTCATCTGCTTGACAATTGCCAGCTGAGCTGCACGATTCCTGCCTGTCATCTGCTTGACAATTGCCAGCTGTGCTGCGTAATTCCTGCCTGCTCAGCTGCTTGATTATTGCCAGCTGAGCAGCATGATTCCTCACACCTGAGTTCCATGATTATTGCCTGCTGACTGTTTGATTCGTGCCTACTCAGCTCTTTGTTTATTGCCTCCAGAGGCACATGATCAGTGTATGATAGCAAACATGATCAGCGCATGATCAGTCACATGATCAGCGCCATTAAGTCACGTGATCACTACATGATAGTCATGTGATCAGTCCATGCTCAGTCACGGTATCAGTGCATGATCAGCCACGTGATCAGTGCATGATCTGTCACAAGATTAGTGTATGATCATCCACGTGATCAGTGCATGGGCAGTCATGTGATCAGTGCATGATATAGACGTGATCAGTGCATGATCAGTCTCGTGATCAGTGCATGATAGCCACGTGATCAGTGCATGATCAGTCACCTGATGGGTGTATGATCATTCACGTGACCTGTACATGGTAGCTACATGATCATTGCATGATCAGCCACGTGAGTAGTTCATGATAGCCACGTGATCACTGCATGATCAGTCACGTGATCAGTGCATGATCAGTCATGTGACCAGTACATGGTAGCTGCGTGATCATGGCATGATCAGCCACGTGAGCAGTGCATGATAGCCACGTGATCAGTGCATGATCAGACACGTGATCAGTGCATGATCAGTCACGTGATCAGTGCATGATCAGCCACGTGATCAGTGCATGATCAGCCACGTGATCAGTGCATGATAGCCACGTGATCAGTGCATGATCAGTCACGTGATCAGTGCATGATCAGTTATATGATCAGCCACGTGATCAGTGCATGATCAGCCACGTGATCAGTGCATGATCAGCCACGTGATCAGTGCATGATCAGCCACATGATCAGTGCATGATCAATCACGTGATCAGTGCATGATCAGTCACGTGACCAGTACATGGTAGCTACGTGATCATTGCATGATCAGCCACGTGATCAGTGCATGATAGCCACGTGATCAGTGCATGATAGCCACGTGATCAGTGCATGATCAGTCATGTGATACGTGTGTGATCAGCCACGTGATCAGTGCATGATATCCACGTGATCAGTGCATGACAGCCACGTGATCAGTGCATGAGAGCCACGTGATCAGTGCATGATCAGTCACGTGATACATGTGTGATCAGCCACGTGATCAGTGCATGATGAGCCACGTGATCAGTGCAGGATCAATTACGTGATCAGTGCATGATCAGTCACGTGACCAGTACATGGTTGCTACGTGATCGTTGCATGATCAGCCACGTGAGCAGAGCATGATAGCCACGTGATCAGTGCATGATCAGTCACGTGATCAGTACATGATCAGTCACGTGAACAGTGCATGATCATTTACGTGATCTTTGCATGATCAGTCACGTTACCAGTATATGGTTGCTACGTGATCATTCCATGACGAGCCACGTGAGCAGTGCATGATAGCCACGTGATGTGTGCATGAGTTACGTGAGCAGAGTATGATCAGCCACGTGATCAGTGCATGAGTGCCACGTGATCAGTGCATGATATGTCACGTGACAGGTGTGTGATCAGCCACGTGAACAGTGCATGATCAGCCACGTGATCAGTGCATGATCAGTTACGTGATCAGTGCATGATCAGCCACGTGATCAGTGCATGGTCAGACACGTGAACAGTGTATGATCAGCCACGTGATCAGTGCATGATATCCAAGTGATCAGTGCATGATCATCACGTGATCAGTGTATGATCAGCCACGTGAACAGTGCATGCTCAGTCACGTGATCTGGGCCTGCTGAGCTGCGTGATTACTGTCTGCTCATCTGCTTGACAATTGCCAGCTGAGCTGCACGATTCCTGCCTGTCATCTGCTTGACAATTGCCAGCTGTGCTGCATAATTCCTGCCTGCTCAGCTGCTTGATTATTGCCAGCTGAGCAGCATGATTCCTCACACCTGAGTTCCATGATTATTGCCTGCTGACTGTTTGATTCGTGCCTACTCAGCTCTTTGTTTATTGCCTCCAGAGGCACATGATCAGTGTATGATAGCAAACATGATCAGCGCATGATCAGTCACATGATCAGTGCCATTAAGTCACGTGATCACTACATGATAGTCATGTGATCAGTCCATGCTCAGTCACGGTATCAGTGCATGATCAGCCACGTGATCAGTGCATGATCTGTCACAAGATTAGTGTATGATCATCCACGTGATCAGTGCATGGGCAGTCATGTGATCAGTGCATGATATAGACGTGAACAGTGCATGATCAGTCTCGTGATCAGTGCATGATAGCCACGTGATCAGTGCATGATCAGTCACCTGATGGGTGTATGATCATTCACGTGACCTGTACATGGTAGCTACATGATCATTGCATGATCAGCCACGTGAGTAGTGCATGATAGCCACGTGATCAGTGCATGATCAGTCACGTGATCAGTGCATGATCAGTCATGTGACCAGTACATGGTAGCTGCGTGATCATGGCATGATCAGCCACGTGAGCAGTGCATGATAGCCACGTGATCAGTGCATGATCAGACACGTGATCAGTGCATGATCAGTCACGTGATCAGTGCATGATCAGTCACGTGATCAGTGCATGATCAGCCACGTGATCAGTGCATGATCAGCCACGTGATCAGTGCATGATTACGTGATCAGTGCATGATCAGTCACGTGATCAGTGCATGATAGCCACGTGATCAGTGCATGATCAGCCACGTGATCAGTGCATGATAGCCACGTGATCAGTGCATGATAGCCACGTGATCAGTGCATGATCAGTCACGTGATCAGTGCATGATCAGTCACGTGATCAGTGCATGATCAGCCACGTGATCAGTGCATGATCAGTCACGTGATCAGTGTATGATCAGCCACGTGATCAGTGCATGATAGCCACGTGATCAGTGCATGATCAGTCACGTGATCAGTGCATGATCAGTCATGTGATCAGTGCATGATCAGCCACGTGATCAGTGCATGATCAGCCACGTGATCAGTGCATGATCAATTACGTGATCAGTGCATGATCAGTCACGTGACCAGTACATGGTAGCTACGTGATCATTGCATGATCAGCCACGTGATCAGTGCATGATAGCCACGTGATCAGTGCATGATAGCCACGTGATCAGTGCATGATCAGTCATGTGATACGTGTGTGATCAGCCACGTGATCAGTGCATGATATCCACGTGATCAGTGCATGACAGCCACGTGATCAGTGCATGAGAGCCACGTGATCAGTGCATGATCAGTCACGTGATACATGTGTGATCAGCCACGTGATCAGTGCATGATGAGCCACGTGATCAGTGCAGGATCAATTACGTGATCAGTGCATGATCAGTCACGTGACCAGTACATGGTTGCTACGTGATCGTTGCATGATCAGCCACGTGAGCAGAGCATGATAGCCACGTGATCAGTGCATGATCAGTCACGTGATCAGTACATGATCAGTCACGTGAACAGTGCATGATCATTTACGTGATCTTTGCATGATCAGTCACGTGACCAGTATATGGTTGCTACGTGATCATTCCATGACGAGCCACGTGAGCAGTGCATGATAGCCACGTGATGTGTGCATGAGTTACGTGAGCAGAGTATGATCAGCCACGTGATCAGTGCATGAGTGCCACGTGATCAGTGCATGATATGTCACGTGACAGGTGTGTGATCAGCCACGTGAACAGTGCATGTTCAGCCACGTGATCAGTGCATGATAGCCACGTGATCAGTGCATGATCAGTTACGTGAGCAGTGTATGATCAGCCACGTGATCAGTGCATGGTCAGACACGTGAACAGTGTATGATCAGCCACGTGATCAGTGCATGATATCCAAGTGATCAGTGCATGATCATCACGTGATCAGTGTATGATCAGCCACGTGAACAGTGCATGCTCAGTCACGTGATCTGGGCCTGCTGAGCTGCGTGATTACTGTCTGCTCATCTGCTTGACAATTGCCAGCTGAGCTGCACGATTCCTGCCTGTCATCTGCTTGACAATTGCCAGCTGTGCTGCGTAATTCCTGCCTGCTCAGCTGCTTGATTATTGCCAGCTGAGCAGCATGATTCCTCACACCTGAGTTCCATGATTATTGCCTGCTGACTGTTTGATTCGTGCCTACTCAGCTCTTTGTTTATTGCCTCCAGAGGCACATGATCAGTGTATGATAGCAAACATGATCAGCGCATGATCAGTCACATGATCAGCGCCATTAAGTCACGTGATCACTACATGATAGTCATGTGATCAGTCCATGCTCAGTCACGGTATCAGTGCATGATCAGCCACGTGATCAGTGCATGATCTGTCACAAGATTAGTGTATGATCATCCACGTGATCAGTGCATGGGCAGTCATGTGATCAGTGCATGATATAGACGTGAACAGTGCATGATCAGTCTCGTGATCAGTGCATGATAGCCACGTGATCAGTGCATGATCAGTCACCTGATGGGTGTATGATCATTCACGTGACCTGTACATGGTAGCTACATGATCATTGCATGATCAGCCACGTGAGTAGTGCATGATAGCCACGTGATCACTGCATGATCAGTCACGTGATCAGTGCATGATCAGTCATGTGACCAGTACATGGTAGCTGCGTGATCATGGCATGATCAGCCACGTGAGCAGTGCATGATAGCCACGTGATCAGTGCATGATCAGACACGTGATCAGTGCATGATCAGTCACGTGATCAGTGCATGATCAGCCACGTGATCAGTGCATGATCAGTCACGTGATCAGTGCATGATCAGCCACGTGATCAGTGCATGACCAGCACGTGATCAGTGTATGTCAGCCAAGTGATCAGTGCATGATAGCCACGTGATCAGTGCATGATCAGTCACGTGATCAGTGCATGATCAGTTATGTGATCAGTGTCAGCCACGTGATCAGTGCATGATCAGCCACATGATCAGTGCATGATCAATTACGTGATCAGTGCATGATCAGTCACGTGACCAGTACATGGTAGCTACGTGATCATTGCATGATCAGCCACGTGATCAGTGCATGATAGCCACGTGATCAGTGCATGATAGCCACGTGATCAGTGCATGATCAGTCATGATACGTGTGTGATCAGCCACGTGATCAGTGCATGATATCCACGTGATCAGTGCATGACAGCCACGTGATCAGTGCATGAGAGCCACGTGATCAGTGCATGATCAGTCACGTGATACATGTGTGATCAGCCACGTGATCAGTGCATGATGAGCCACGTGATCAGTGCAGGATCAATTACGTGATCAGTGCATGATCAGTCACGTGACCAGTACATGGTTGCTACGTGATCGTTGCATGATCAGCCACGTGAGCAGAGCATGATAGCCACGTGATCAGTGCATGATCAGTCACGTGATCAGTACATGATCAGTCACGTGAACAGTGCATGATCATTTACGTGATCTTTGCATGATCAGTCACGTGACCAGTATATGGTTGCTACGTGATCATTCCATGACGAGCCACGTGAGCAGTGCATGATAGCCACGTGATGTGTGCATGAGTTACGTGAGCAGAGTATGATCAGCCACGTGATCAGTGCATGAGTGCCACGTGATCAGTGCATGATATGTCACGTGACAGGTGTGTGATCAGCCACGTGAACAGTGCATGTTCAGCCACGTGATCAGTGCATGATAGCCACGTGATCAGTGCATGATCAGTTACGTGAGCAGTGCATGATCAGCCACGTGATCAGTGCATGGTCAGACACGTGAACAGTGTATGATCAGCCACGTGATCAGTGCATGATATCCAAGTGATCAGTGCATGATCATCACGTGATCAGTGTATGATCAGCCACGTGAACAGTGCATGCTCAGTCACGTGATCTGGGCCTGCTGAGCTGCGTGATTACTGTCTGCTCATCTGCTTGACAATTGCCAGCTGAGCTGCACGATTCCTGCCTGTCATCTGCTTGACAATTGCCAGCTGTGCTGCGTAATTCCTGCCTGCTCAGCTGCTTGATTATTGCCAGCTGAGCAGCATGATTCCTCACACCTGAGTTCCATGATTATTGCCTGCTGACTGTTTGATTCGTGCCTACTCAGCTCTTTGTTTATTGCCTCCAGAGGCACATGATCAGTGTATGATAGCAAACATGATCAGCGCATGATCAGTCACATGATCAGCGCCATTAAGTCACGTGATCACTACATGATAGTCATGTGATCAGTCCATGCTCAGTCACGGTATCAGTGCATGATCAGCCACGTGATCAGTGCATGATCTGTCACAAGATTAGTGTATGATCATCCACGTGATCAGTGCACGGGCAGTCATGTGATCAGTGCATGATATAGACGTGAACAGTGCATGATCAGTCTCGTGATCAGTGCATGATAGCCACGTGATCAGTGCATGATCAGTCACCTGATGGGTGTATGATCATTCACGTGACCTGTACATGGTAGCTACATGATCATTGCATGATCAGCCACGTGAGTAGTTCATGATAGCCACGTGATCACTGCATGATCAGTCACGTGATCAGTGCATGATCAGTCATGTGACCAGTACATGGTAGCTGCGTGATCATGGCATGATCAGCCACGTGAGCAGTGCATGATAGCCACGTGATCAGTGCATGATCAGACACGTGATCAGTGCATGATCAGTCACGTGATCAGTGCATGATCAGCCACGTGATCAGTGCATGATCAGTCACGTGATCAGTGCATGATCAGCCACGTGATCAGTGCATGATCAGGCACGTGATCAGTGTATGATCAGCCACGTGATCAGTGCATGATAGCCACGTGATCAGTGCATGATCAGTCACGTGATCAGTGCATGATCAGTTATGTGATCAGTGTATGATCAGCCACGTGATCAGTGCATGATCAGCCACATGATCAGTGCATGATCAATTACGTGATCAGTGCATGATCAGTCACGTGACCAGTACATGGTAGCTACGTGATCATTGCATGATCAGCCACGTGATCAGTGCATGATAGCCACGTGATCAGTGCATGATAGCCACGTGATCAGTGCATGATCAGTCATGTGATACGTGTGTGATCAGCCACGTGATCAGTGCATGATATCCACGTGATCAGTGCATGACAGCCACGTGATCAGTGCATGAGAGCCACGTGATCAGTGCATGATCAGTCACGTGATACATGTGTGATCAGCCACGTGATCAGTGCATGATGAGCCACGTGATCAGTGCAGGATCAATTACGTGATCAGTGCATGATCAGTCACGTGACCAGTACATGGTTGCTACGTGATCGTTGCATGATCAGCCACGTGAGCAGAGCATGATAGCCACGTGATCAGTGCATGATCAGTCACGTGATCAGTACATGATCAGTCACGTGAACAGTGCATGATCATTTACGTGATCTTTGCATGATCAGTCACGTGACCAGTATATGGTTGCTACGTGATCATTCCATGACGAGCCACGTGAGCAGTGCATGATAGCCACGTGATGTGTGCATGAGTTACGTGAGCAGAGTATGATCAGCCACGTGATCAGTGCATGAGTGCCACGTGATCAGTGCATGATATGTCACGTGACAGGTGTGTGATCAGCCACGTGAACAGTGCATGTTCAGCCACGTGATCAGTGCATGATAGCCACGTGATCAGTGCATGATCAGTTACGTGAGCAGTGTATGATCAGCCACGTGATCAGTGCATGGTCAGACACGTGAACAGTGTATGATCAGCCACGTGATCAGTGCATGATATCCAAGTGATCAGTGCATGATCATCACGTGATCAGTGTATGATCAGCCACGTGAACAGTGCATGCTCAGTCACGTGATCTGGGCCTGCTGAGCTGCGTGATTACTGTCTGCTCATCTGCTTGACAATTGCCAGCTGAGCTGCACGATTCCTGCCTGTCATCTGCTTGACAATTGCCAGCTGTGCTGCGTAATTCCTGCCTGCTCAGCTGCTTGATTATTGCCAGCTGAGCAGCATGATTCCTCACACCTGAGTTCCATGATTATTGCCTGCTGACTGTTTGATTCGTGCCTACTCAGCTCTTTGTTTATTGCCTCCAGAGGCACATGATCAGTGTATGATAGCAAACATGATCAGCGCATGATCAGTCACATGATCAGCGCCATTAAGTCACGTGATCACTACATGATAGTCATGTGATCAGTCCATGCTCAGTCACGGTATCAGTGCATGATCAGCCACGTGATCAGTGCATGATCTGTCACAAGATTAGTGTATGATCATCCACGTGATCAGTGCATGGGCAGTCATGTGATCAGTGCATGATATAGACGTGATCAGTGCATGATCAGTCACGTGATCAGTGCATGATCAGTCACGTGATCAGTGCATGATCAGCCACGTGATCAGTGCATGATCAGCCACGTGATCAGTGCATGATCAGTACGTGATCAGTGCATGATCAGTCACGTGACCAGTACATGGTAGCTACGTGATCATTGCATGATCAGCCACGTGATCAGTGCATGATAGCCACGTGATCAGTGCATGATAGCCACGTGATCAGTGCATGATCAGTCATGTGATACGTGTGTGATCAGCCACGTGATCAGTGCATGATATCCACGTGATCAGTGCATGACAGCCACGTGATCAGTGCATGATAGCCACGTGATCAGTGCATGATCAGTCACGTGATCATGTGTGATCAGCCACGTGATCAGTGCATGATGAGCCACGTGATCAGTGCAGGATCAATTACGTGATCAGTGCATGATCAGTCACGTGACCAGTACATGGTTGCTACGTGATCGTTGCATGATCAGCCACGTGAGCAGAGCATGATAGCCACGTGATCAGTGCATGATCAGTCACGTGATCAGTACATGATCAGTCACGTGAACAGTGCATGATCATTTACGTGATCTTTGCATGATCAGTCACGTGACCAGTATATGGTTGCTACGTGATCATTCCATGACGAGCCACGTGAGCAGTGCATGATAGCCACGTGATGTGTGCATGAGTTACGTGAGCAGAGTATGATCAGCCACGTGATCAGTGCATGAGTGCCACGTGATCAGTGCATGATATGTCACGTGACAGGTGTGTGATCAGCCACGTGAACAGTGCATGTTCAGCCACGTGATCAGTGCATGATAGCCACGTGATCAGTGCATGATCAGTTACGTGAGCAGTGTATGATCAGCCACGTGATCAGTGCATGGTCAGACACGTGAACAGTGTATGATCAGCCACGTGATCAGTGCATGATATCCAAGTGATCAGTGCATGATCATCACGTGATCAGTGTATGATCAGCCACGTGAACAGTGCATGCTCAGTCACGTGATCTGGGCCTGCTGAGCTGCGTGATTACTGTCTGCTCATCTGCTTGACAATTGCCAGCTGAGCTGCACGATTCCTGCCTGTCATCTGCTTGACAATTGCCAGCTGTGCTGCGTAATTCCTGCCTGCTCAGCTGCTTGATTATTGCCAGCTGAGCAGCATGATTCCTCACACCTGAGTTCCATGATTATTGCCTGCTGACTGTTTGATTCGTGCCTACTCAGCTCTTTGTTTATTGCCTCCAGAGGCACATGATCAGTGTATGATAGCAAACATGATCAGCGCATGATCAGTCACATGATCAGCGCCATTAAGTCACGTGATCACTACATGATAGTCATGTGATCAGTCCATGCTCAGTCACGGTATCAGTGCATGATCAGCCACGTGATCAGTGCATGATCTGTCACAAGATTAGTGTATGATCATCCACGTGATCAGTGCATGGGCAGTCATGTGATCAGTGCATGATATAGACGTGATCAGTGCATGATCAGTCTCGTGATCAGTGCATGATAGCCACGTGATCAGTGCATGATCAGTCACCTGATGGGTGTATGATCATTCACGTGACCTGTACATGGTAGCTACATGATCATTGCATGATCAGCCACGTGAGTAGTGCATGATAGCCACGTGATCACTGCATGATCAGTCACGTGATCAGTGCATGATCAGTCATGTGACCAGTACATGGTAGCTACGTGATCATTGCATGATCAGCCACGTGATCAGTGCATGATAGCCACGTGATCAGTGCATGATCAGCCACGTGATCAGTGCATGATCAGCCACGTGATCAGTGCATGATCAGTCACGTGATCAGTGCATGATCAGTCACGTGATCAGTGCATGGTAGCTACGTGATCAGTGCATGATCAGCCACGTGATCAGTGCATGATAGCCACGTGATCAGTGCATGATAGCCACGTGATCAGTGCATGATCAGTCATGTGATACGTGTGTGATCAGCCACGTGATCAGTGCATGATATCCACGTGATCAGTGCATGACAGCCACGTGATCAGTGCATGAGAGCCACGTGATCAGTGCATGATCAGTCACGTGATACATGTGTGATCAGCCACGTGATCAGTGCATGATGAGCCACGTGATCAGTGCAGGATCAATTACGTGATCAGTGCATGATCAGTCACGTGACCAGTACATGGTTGCTACGTGATCGTTGCATGATCAGCCACGTGAGCAGAGCATGATAGCCACGTGATCAGTGCATGATCAGTCACGTGATCAGTACATGATCAGTCACGTGAACAGTGCATGATCATTTACGTGATCTTTGCATGATCAGTCACGTTACCAGTATATGGTTGCTACGTGATCATTCCATGACGAGCCACGTGAGCAGTGCATGATAGCCACGTGATGTGTGCATGAGTTACGTGAGCAGAGTATGATCAGCCACGTGATCAGTGCATGAGTGCCACGTGATCAGTGCATGATATGTCACGTGACAGGTGTGTGATCAGCCACGTGAACAGTGCATGTTCAGCCACGTGATCAGTGCATGATAGCCACGTGATCAGTGCATGATCAGTTACGTGAGCAGTGTATGATCAGCCACGTGATCAGTGCATGGTCAGACACGTGAACAGTGTATGATCAGCCACGTGATCAGTGCATGATATCCAAGTGATCAGTGCATGATCATCACGTGATCAGTGTATGATCAGCCACGTGAACAGTGCATGCTCAGTCACGTGATCTGGGCCTGCTGAGCTGCGTGATTACTGTCTGCTCATCTGCTTGACAATTGCCAGCTGAGCTGCACGATTCCTGCCTGTCATCTGCTTGACAATTGCCAGCTGTGCTGCATAATTCCTGCCTGCTCAGCTGCTTGATTATTGCCAGCTGAGCAGCATGATTCCTCACACCTGAGTTCCATGATTATTGCCTGCTGACTGTTTGATTCGTGCCTACTCAGCTCTTTGTTTATTGCCTCCAGAGGCACATGATCAGTGTATGATAGCAAACATGATCAGCGCATGATCAGTCACATGATCAGCGCCATTAAGTCACGTGATCACTACATGATAGTCATGTGATCAGTCCATGCTCAGTCACGGTATCAGTGCATGATCAGCCACGTGATCAGTGCATGATCTGTCACAAGATTAGTGTATGATCATCCACGTGATCAGTGCACGGGCAGTCATGTGATCAGTGCATGATATAGACGTGAACAGTGCATGATCAGTCTCGTGATCAGTGCATGATAGCCACGTGATCAGTGCATGATCAGTCACCTGATGGGTGTATGATCATTCACGTGACCTGTACATGGTAGCTACATGATCATTGCATGATCAGCCACGTGAGTAGTTCATGATAGCCACGTGATCACTGCATGATCAGTCACGTGATCAGTGCATGATCAGTCATGTGACCAGTACATGGTAGCTGCGTGATCATGGCATGATCAGCCACGTGAGCAGTGCATGATAGCCACGTGATCAGTGCATGATCAGACACGAGATCAGTGCATGATCAGTCACGTGATCAGTGCATGATCAGGCACGTGATCAGTGTATGTCCAGCCAAGTGATCAGTGCATGATAGCCACGTGATCAGTGCATGATCAGTCACGTGATCAGTGCATGATCAGTTATGTGATCAGTGTATGATCAGCCACGTGATCAGTGCATGATCAGCCACATGATCAGTGCATGATCAATTACGTGATCAGTGCATGATCAGTCACGTGACCAGTACATGGTAGCTACGTGATCATTGCCTGATCAGCCACGTGATCAGTGCATGATAGCCACGTGATCAGTGCATGATAGCCACGTGATCAGTGCATGATCAGTCATGTGATACGTGTGTGATCAGCCACGTGATCAGTGCATGATATCCACGTGATCAGTGCATGACAGCCACGTGATCAGTGCATGAGAGCCACGGGATCAGTGCATGATCAGTCACGTGATACATGTGTGATCAGCCACGTGATCAGTGCATGATGAGCCACGTGATCAGTGCAGGATCAATTACGTGATCAGTGCATGATCAGTCACGTGACCAGTACATGGTTGCTACGTGATCGTTGCATGATCAGCCACGTGAGCAGAGCATGATAGCCACGTGGTCAGTGCATGATCAGTCACGTGATCAGTACATGATCAGTCACGTGAACAGTGCATGATCATTTACGTGATCTTTGCATGATCAGTCACGTTACCAGTATATGGTTGCTACGTGATCATTCCATGACGAGCCACGTGAGCAGTGCATGATAGCCACGTGATGTGTGCATGAGTTACGTGAGCAGAGTATGATCAGCCACGTGATCAGTGCATGAGTGCCACGTGATCAGTGCATGATATGTCACGTGACAGGTGTGTGATCAGCCACGTGAACAGTGCATGTTCAGCCACGTGATCAGTGCATGATAGCCACGTGATCAGTGCATGATCAGTTACGTGAGCAGTGTATGATCAGCCACGTGATCAGTGCATGGTCAGACACGTGAACAGTGTATGATCAGCCACGTGATCAGTGCATGATATCCAAGTGATCAGTGCATGATCATCACGTGATCAGTGTATGATCAGCCACGTGAACAGTGCATGCTCAGTCACGTGATCTGGGCCTGCTGAGCTGCGTGATTACTGTCTGCTCATCTGCTTGACAATTGCCAGCTGAGCTGCACGATTCCTGCCTGTCATCTGCTTGACAATTGCCAGCTGTGCTGCGTAATTCCTGCCTGCTCAGCTGCTTGATTATTGCCAGCTGAGCAGCATGATTCCTCACACCTGAGTTCCATGATTATTGCCTGCTGACTGTTTGATTCGTGCCTACTCAGCTCTTTGTTTATTGCCTCCAGAGGCACATGATCAGTGTATGATAGCAAACATGATCAGCGCATGATCAGTCACATGATCAGCGCCATTAAGTCACGTGATCACTACATGATAGTCATGTGATCAGTCCATGCTCAGTCACGGTATCAGTGCATGATCAGCCACGTGATCAGTGCATGATCTGTCACAAGATTAGTGTATGATGATCCACGTGATCAGTGCACGGGTAGTCATGTGATCAGTGCATGATATAGACGTGAACAGTGCTTGATCAGTCTCGTGATCAGTGCATGATAGCCACGTGATCAGTGCATTATCAGTCACCTGAAGGGTGTATGATCATTCACGTGACCTGTACATGGTAGCTACATGATCATTGCATGATCAGCCACGTGAGTAGTTCATGATAGCCACGTGATCACTGCATGATCAGTCACGTGATCATGTGTGATCAGCCACGTGATCAGTGCATGATAGCCACGTGATCAGTGCATGATCAGTCACGTGATCAGTGCATGATCAGTCACGTGATCAGTGTGTGATCAGCCACGTGATCAGTGCATGATCAGCCACGTGATCAGTGCATGATCAGTCATGTGATCAGTGTGATCAGCCACGTGATCAGTGCATGATGTCCACGTGATCAGTGCATGATCAGCCACGTGATCAGTGCATGATCAGCCACGTGATCAGTGCATGATCAGTCACGTGATCATGTGTGATCAGCCACGTGATCAGTGCATGATAGCCACGTGATCAGTGCATGATCAATTACGTGATCAGTGCATGATCAGTCACGTGATCAGTGCATGATTGCTACGTGATCAGTGCATGATCAGCCACGTGATCAGTGCATGATAGCCACGTGATCAGTGCATGATCAGTCACGTGATCAGTGCATGATCAGTCACGTGATACATGCATGATCAGCCACGTGATCAGTGCATGATAGCCACGTGATCAGTGCATGATCAGTCACGTGATCAGTGCATGATCAGTCACGTGAACAGTGCATGATCATTTCGTGATCTTTGCATGATCAGTCACGTGACCAGTATATGGTTGCTACGTGATCATTCCATGACGAGCCACGTGAGCAGTGCATGATAGCCACGTGATGTGTGCATGAGTTACGTGAGCAGTATGATCAGCCACGTGATCAGTGCATGAGTGCCACGTGATCAGTGCATGATATGTCACGTGACAGGTGTGTGATCAGCCACGTGAACAGTGCATGTTCAGCCACGTGATCAGTGCATGATAGCCACGTGATCAGTGCATGATCAGTTACGTGAGCAGTGCATGATCAGCCACGTGATCAGTGCATGGTCAGACACGTGAACAGTGTATGATCAGCCACGTGATCAGTGCATGATATCCAAGTGATCAGTGCATGATCATCACGTGATCAGTGTATGATCAGCCACGTGAACAGTGCATGCTCAGTCACGTGATCTGGGCCTGCTGAGCTGCGTGATTACTGTCTGCTCATCTGCTTGACAATTGCCAGCTGAGCTGCACGATTCCTGCCTGTCATCTGCTTGACAATTGCCAGCTGTGCTGCGTAATTCCTGCCTGCTCAGCTGCTTGATTATTGCCAGCTGAGCAGCATGATTCCTCACACCTGAGTTCCATGATTATTGCCTGCTGACTGTTTGATTCGTGCCTACTCAGCTCTTTGTTTATTGCCTCCAGAGGCACATGATCAGTGTATGATAGCAAACATGATCAGCGCATGATCAGTCACATGATCAGCGCCATTAAGTCACGTGATCACTACATGATAGTCATGTGATCAGTCCATGCTCAGTCACGGTATCAGTGCATGATCAGCCACGTGATCAGTGCATGATCTGTCACAAGATTAGTGTATGATCATCCACGTGATCAGTGCATGGGCAGTCATGTGATCAGTGCATGATATAGACGTGAACAGTGCATGATCAGTCTCGTGATCAGTGCATGATAGCCACGTGATCAGTGCATGATCAGTCACCTGATGGGTGTATGATCATTCACGTGACCTGTACATGGTAGCTACATGATCATTGCATGATCAGCCACGTGAGTAGTTCATGATAGCCACGTGATCACTGCATGATCAGTCACGTGATCAGTGCATGATCAGTCATGTGACCAGTACATGGTAGCTGCGTGATCATGGCATGATCAGCCACGTGAGCAGTGCATGATAGCCACGTGATCAGTGCATGATCAGACACGTGATCAGTGCATGATCAGTCACGTGATCAGTGCATGATCAGCCACGTGATCAGTGCATGATCAGTCACGTGATCAGTGCATGATCAGCCACGTGATCAGTGCATGATCAGGCACGTGATCAGTGTATGTCCAGCCAAGTGATCAGTGCATGATAGCCACGTGATCAGTGCATGATCAGTCACGTGATCAGTGCATGATCAGTTATGTGATCAGTGTATGATCAGCCACGTGATCAGTGCATGATCAGCCACATGATCAGTGCATGATCAATTACGTGATCAGTGCATGATCAGTCACGTGACCAGTACATGGTAGCTACGTGATCATTGCCTGATCAGCCACGTGATCAGTGCATGATAGCCACGTGATCAGTGCATGATAGCCACGTGATCAGTGCATGATCAGTCATGTGATACGTGTGTGATCAGCCATGATCAGTGCATGATATCCACGTGATCAGTGCATGACAGCCACGTGATCAGTGCATGAGAGCCACGGGATCAGTGCATGATCAGTCACGTGATACATGTGTGATCAGCCACGTGATCAGTGCATGATGAGCCACGTGATCAGTGCAGGATCAATTACGTGATCAGTGCATGATCAGTCACGTGACCAGTACATGGTTGCTACGTGATCGTTGCATGATCAGCCACGTGAGCAGAGCATGATAGCCACGTGGTCAGTGCATGATCAGTCACGTGATCAGTACATGATCAGTCACGTGAACAGTGCATGATCATTTACGTGATCTTTGCATGATCAGTCACGTTACCAGTATATGGTTGCTACGTGATCATTCCATGACGAGCCACGTGAGCAGTGCATGATAGCCACGTGATGTGTGCATGAGTTACGTGAGCAGAGTATGATCAGCCACGTGATCAGTGCATGAGTGCCACGTGATCAGTGCATGATATGTCACGTGACAGGTGTGTGATCAGCCACGTGAACAGTGCATGTTCAGCCACGTGATCAGTGCATGATAGCCACGTGATCAGTGCATGATCAGTTACGTGAGCAGTGTATGATCAGCCACGTGATCAGTGCATGGTCAGACACGTGAACAGTGTATGATCAGCCACGTGATCAGTGCATGATATCCAAGTGATCAGTGCATGATCATCACGTGATCAGTGTATGATCAGCCACGTGAACAGTGCATGCTCAGTCACGTGATCTGGGCCTGCTGAGCTGCGTGATTACTGTCTGCTCATCTGCTTGACAATTGCCAGCTGAGCTGCACGATTCCTGCCTGTCATCTGCTTGACAATTGCCAGCTGTGCTGCGTAATTCCTGCCTGCTCAGCTGCTTGATTATTGCCAGCTGAGCAGCATGATTCCTCACACCTGAGTTCCATGATTATTGCCTGCTGACTGTTTGATTCGTGCCTACTCAGCTCTTTGTTTATTGCCTCCAGAGGCACATGATCAGTGTATGATAGCAAACATGATCAGCGCATGATCAGTCACATGATCAGCGCCATTAAGTCACGTGATCACTACATGATAGTCATGTGATCAGTCCATGCTCAGTCACGGTATCAGTGCATGATCAGCCACGTGATCAGTGCATGATCTGTCACAAGATTAGTGTATGATCATCCACGTGATCAGTGCATGGGCAGTCATGTGATCAGTGCATGATATAGACGTGAACAGTGCATGATCAGTCTCGTGATCAGTGCATGATAGCCACGTGATCAGTGCATGATCAGTCACCTGATGGGTGTATGATCATTCACGTGACCTGTACATAGTAGCTACATGATCATTGCATGATCAGCCACGTGAGTAGTTCATGATAGCCACGTGATCACTGCATGATCAGTCACGTGATCAGTGCATGATCAGTCATGTGACCAGTACATGGTAGCTGCGTGATCATGGCATGATCAGCCACGTGAGCAGTGCATGATAGCCACGTGATCAGTGCATGATCAGACACGTGATCAGTGCATGATCAGTCACGTGATCAGTGCATGATCAGGCACGTGATCAGTGTATGTCCAGCCAAGTGATCAGTGCATGATAGCCACGTGATCAGTGCATGATCAGTCACGTGATCAGTGCATGATCAGTTATGTGATCAGTGTATGATCAGCCACGTGATCAGTGCATGATCAGCCACATGATCAGTGCATGATCAATTACGTGATCAGTGCATGATCAGTCACGTGACCAGTACATGGTAGCTACGTGATCATTGCCTGATCAGCCATGATCAGTGCATGATAGCCACGTGATCAGTGCATGATAGCCACGTGATCAGTGCATGATCAGTCATGTGATACGTGTGTGATCAGCCACGTGATCAGTGCATGATATCCACGTGATCAGTGCATGACAGCCACGTGATCAGTGCATGAGAGCCACGGGATCAGTGCATGATCAGTCACGTGATACATGTGTGATCAGCCACGTGATCAGTGCATGATGAGCCACGTGATCAGTGCAGGATCAATTACGTGATCAGTGCATGATCAGTCACGTGACCAGTACATGGTTGCTACGTGATCGTTGCATGATCAGCCACGTGAGCAGAGCATGATAGCCACGTGATCAGTGCATGATCAGTCACGTGATCAGTACATGATCAGTCACGTGAACAGTGCATGATCATTTACGTGATCTTTGCATGATCAGTCACGTTACCAGTATATGGTTGCTACGTGATCATTCCATGACGAGCCACGTGAGCAGTGCATGATAGCCACGTGATGTGTGCATGAGTTACGTGAGCAGAGTATGATCAGCCACGTGATCAGTGCATGAGTGCCACGTGATCAGTGCATGATATGTCACGTGACAGGTGTGTGATCAGCCACGTGAACAGTGCATGTTCAGCCACGTGATCAGTGCATGATAGCCACGTGATCAGTGCATGATCAGTTACGTGAGCAGTGCATGATCAGCCACGTGATCAGTGCATGGTCAGACACGTGAACAGTGTATGATCAGCCACGTGATCAGTGCATGATATCCAAGTGATCAGTGCATGATCATCACGTGATCAGTGTATGATCAGCCACGTGAACAGTGCATGCTCAGTCACGTGATCTGGGCCTGCTGAGCTGCGTGATTACTGTCTGCTCATCTGCTTGACAATTGCCAGCTGAGCTGCACGATTCCTGCCTGTCATCTGCTTGACAATTGCCAGCTGTGCTGCGTAATTCCTGCCTGCTCAGCTGCTTGATTATTGCCAGCTGAGCAGCATGATTCCTCACACCTGAGTTCCATGATTATTGCCTGCTGACTGTTTGATTCGTGCCTACTCAGCTCTTTGTTTATTGCCTCCAGAGGCACATGATCAGTGTATGATAGCAAACATGATCAGCGCATGATCAGTCACATGATCAGCGCCATTAAGTCACGTGATCACTACATGATAGTCATGTGATCAGTCCATGCTCAGTCACGGTATCAGTGCATGATCAGCCACGTGATCAGTGCATGATCTGTCACAAGATTAGTGTATGATCATCCACGTGATCAGTGCACGGGCAGTCATGTGATCAGTGCATGATATAGACGTGAACAGTGCATGATCAGTCTCGTGATCAGTGCATGATAGCCACGTGATCAGTGCATGATCAGTCACCTGATGGGTGTATGATCATTCACGTGACCTGTACATGGTAGCTACATGATCATTGCATGATCAGCCACGTGAGTAGTTCATGATAGCCACGTGATCACTGCATGATCAGTCACGTGATCAGTGCATGATCAGTCATGTGACCAGTACATGGTAGCTGCGTGATCATGGCATGATCAGCCACGTGAGCAGTGCATGATAGCCACGTGATCAGTGCATGATCAGCCACGTGATCAGTGCATGATCAGTCACGTGATCAGTGCATGATCAGCCACGTGATCAGTGCATGATCAGTCACGTGATCAGTGCATGATCAGCCACGTGATCAGTGCATGACCAGGCATGTCAGTGTATGTCAGCCAAGTGATCAGTGCATGATAGCCACGTGATCAGTGCATGATCAGTCACGTGATCAGTGCATGATCAGTTATGTGATCAGTGTATGATCAGCCACGTGATCAGTGCATGATCAGCCACATGATCAGTGCATGATCAATTACGTGATCAGTGCATGATCAGTCACGTGACCAGTACATGGTAGCTACGTGATCATTGCCTGATCAGCCACGTGATCAGTGCATGATAGCCACGTGATCAGTGCATGATAGCCACGTGATCAGTGCATGATCAGTCATGTGATACGTGTGTGATCAGCCACGTGATCAGTGCATGATATCCACGTGATCAGTGCATGACAGCCACGTGATCAGTGCATGAGAGCCACGGGATCAGTGCATGATCAGTCACGTGATACATGTGTGATCAGCCACGTGATCAGTGCATGATGAGCCACGTGATCAGTGCAGGATCAATTACGTGATCAGTGCATGATCAGTCACGTGACCAGTACATGGTTGCTACGTGATCGTTGCATGATCAGCCACGTGAGCAGAGCATGATAGCCACGTGGTCAGTGCATGATCAGTCACGTGATCAGTACATGATCAGTCACGTGAACAGTGCATGATCATTTACGTGATCTTTGCATGATCAGTCACGTTACCAGTATATGGTTGCTACGTGATCATTCCATGACGAGCCACGTGAGCAGTGCATGATAGCCACGTGATGTGTGCATGAGTTACGTGAGCAGAGTATGATCAGCCACGTGATCAGTGCATGAGTGCCACGTGATCAGTGCATGATATGTCACGTGACAGGTGTGTGATCAGCCACGTGAACAGTGCATGTTCAGCCACGTGATCAGTGCATGATAGCCACGTGATCAGTGCATGATCAGTTACGTGAGCAGTGTATGATCAGCCACGTGATCAGTGCATGGTCAGACACGTGAACAGTGTATGATCAGCCACGTGATCAGTGCATGATATCCAAGTGATCAGTGCATGATCATCACGTGATCAGTGTATGATCAGCCACGTGAACAGTGCATGCTCAGTCACGTGATCTGGGCCTGCTGAGCTGCGTGATTACTGTCTGCTCATCTGCTTGACAATTGCCAGCTGAGCTGCACGATTCCTGCCTGTCATCTGCTTGACAATTGCCAGCTGTGCTGCGTAATTCCTGCCTGCTCAGCTGCTTGATTATTGCCAGCTGAGCAGCATGATTCCTCACACCTGAGTTCCATGATTATTGCCTGCTGACTGTTTGATTCGTGCCTACTCAGCTCTTTGTTTATTGCCTCCAGAGGCACATGATCAGTGTATGATAGCAAACATGATCAGCGCATGATCAGTCACATGATCAGCGCCATTAAGTCACGTGATCACTACATGATAGTCATGTGATCAGTCCATGCTCAGTCACGGTATCAGTGCATGATCAGCCACGTGATCAGTGCATGATCTGTCACAAGATTAGTGTATGATCATCCACGTGATCAGTGCACGGGCAGTCATGTGATCAGTGCATGATATAGACGTGAACAGTGCATGATCAGTCTCGTGATCAGTGCATGATAGCCACGTGATCAGTGCATGATCAGTCACCTGATGGGTGTATGATCATTCACGTGACCTGTACATGGTAGCTACATGATCATTGCATGATCAGCCACGTGAGTAGTTCATGATAGCCACGTGATCACTGCATGATCAGTCACGTGATCAGTGCATGATCAGTCATGTGACCAGTACATGGTAGCTGCGTGATCATGGCATGATCAGCCACGTGAGCAGTGCATGATAGCCACGTGATCAGTGCATGATCAGACACGTGATCAGTGCATGATCAGTCACGTGATCAGTGCATGACCAGGCACGTGATCAGTGCATGTCCAGCCAAGTGATCAGTGCATGATAGCCACGTGATCAGTGCATGATCAGTCACGTGATCAGTGCATGATCAGTTATGTGATCAGTGTATGATCAGCCACGTGATCAGTGCATGATCAGCCACATGATCAGTGCATGATCAATTACGTGATCAGTGCATGATCAGTCACGTGACCAGTACATGGTAGCTACGTGATCATTGCATGATCAGCCACGTGATCAGTGCATGATAGCCACGTGATCAGTGCATGATAGCCACGTGATCAGTGCATGATCAGTCATGTGATACATGTGTGATCAGCCACGTGATCAGTGCATGATATCCACGTGATCAGTGCATGACAGCCACGTGATCAGTGCATGAGCCACGTGATCAGTGCATGATCAGTCACGTGATACATGTGTGATCAGCCACGTGATCAGTGCATGATGAGCCACGTGATCAGTGCAGGATCAATTACGTGATCAGTGCATGATCAGTCACGTGACCAGTACATGGTTGCTACGTGATCGTTGCATGATCAGCCACGTGAGCAGAGCATGATAGCCACGTGGTCAGTGCATGATCAGTCACGTGATCAGTACATGATCAGTCACGTGAACAGTGCATGATCATTTACGTGATCTTTGCATGATCAGTCACGTTACCAGTATATGGTTGCTACGTGATCATTCCATGACGAGCCACGTGAGCAGTGCATGATAGCCACGTGATGTGTGCATGAGTTACGTGAGCAGAGTATGATCAGCCACGTGATCAGTGCATGAGTGCCACGTGATCAGTGCATGATATGTCACGTGACAGGTGTGTGATCAGCCACGTGAACAGTGCATGTTCAGCCACGTGATCAGTGCATGATAGCCACGTGATCAGTGCATGATCAGTTACGTGAGCAGTGTATGATCAGCCACGTGATCAGTGCATGGTCAGACACGTGAACAGTGTATGATCAGCCACGTGATCAGTGCATGATATCCAAGTGATCAGTGCATGATCATCACGTGATCAGTGTATGATCAGCCACGTGAACAGTGCATGCTCAGTCACGTGATCTGGGCCTGCTGAGCTGCGTGATTACTGTCTGCTCATCTGCTTGACAATTGCCAGCTGAGCTGCACGATTCCTGCCTGTCATCTGCTTGACAATTGCCAGCTGTGCTGCGTAATTCCTGCCTGCTCAGCTGCTTGATTATTGCCAGCTGAGCAGCATGATTCCTCACACCTGAGTTCCATGATTATTGCCTGCTGACTGTTTGATTCGTGCCTACTCAGCTCTTTGTTTATTGCCTCCAGAGGCACATGATCAGTGTATGATAGCAAACATGATCAGCGCATGATCAGTCACATGATCAGCGCCATTAAGTCACGTGATCACTACATGATAGTCATGTGATCAGTCCATGCTCAGTCACGGTATCAGTGCATGATCAGCCACGTGATCAGTGCATGATCTGTCACAAGATTAGTGTATGATCATCCACGTGATCAGTGCACGGGCAGTCATGTGATCAGTGCATGATATAGACGTGAACAGTGCATGATCAGTCTCGTGATCAGTGCATGATAGCCACGTGATCAGTGCATGATCAGTCACCTGATGGGTGTATGATCATTCACGTGACCTGTACATGGTAGCTACATGATCATTGCATGATCAGCCACGTGAGTAGTTCATGATAGCCACGTGATCACTGCATGATCAGTCACGTGATCAGTGCATGATCAGTCATGTGACCAGTACATGGTAGCTGCGTGATCATGGCATGATCAGCCACGTGAGCAGTGCATGATAGCCACGTGATCAGTGCATGATCACACGTGATCAGTGCATGATCAGTCACGTGATCAGTGCATGATCAGCCACGTGATCAGTGCATGATCAGTCACGTGATCAGTGCATGATCAGCCACGTGATCAGTGCATGACCAGGCATGATCAGTGTATGTCCAGCCAAGTGATCAGTGCATGATAGCCACGTGATCAGTGCATGATCAGTCACGTGATCAGTGCATGATCATTTATGTGATCAGTGTATGATCAGCCACGTGATCAGTGCATGATCAGCCACATGATCAGTGCATGATCAATTACGTGATCAGTGCATGATCAGTCACGTGACCAGTACATGGTAGCTACGTGATCATTGCCTGATCAGCCACGTGATCAGTGCATGATAGCCACGTGATCAGTGCATGATAGCCACGTGATCAGTGCCTGATCAGTCATGTGATAAGTGTGTGATCAGCCACATGATCAGTGCTTGATGTCCACGTGATCAGTGCATGACAGCCACGTGATCAGTGCATGAGAGCCACGGGATCAGTGCATGATCAGTCACGTGATACATGTGTGATCAGCCACGTGATCAGTGCATGATGAGCCACGTGATCAGTGCAGGATCAATTACGTGATCAGTGCATGATCAGTCACGTGACCAGTACATGGTTGCTACGTGATCGTTGCATGATCAGCCACGTGAGCAGAGCATGATAGCCACGTGGTCAGTGCATGATCAGTCACGTGATCAGTACATGATCAGTCACGTGAACAGTGCATGATCATTTACGTGATCTTTGCATTATCAGTCACGTTACCAGTATATGGTTGCTACGTGATCATTCCATGACGAGCCACGTGAGCAGTGCATGATAGCCACGTGATGTGTGCATGAGTTACGTGAGCAGAGTATGATCAGCCACGTGATCAGTGCATGAGTGCCACGTGATCAGTGCATGATATGTCACGTGATACATGTGTGATCAGCCACATGATCAGTGCATGTTCAGCCACGTGATCAGTGCATGATAGCCACGTGATCAGTGCATGATCAGTCACCTGATGGGTGTATGATCATTCACGTGACCAGTGCATGGTAGCTACATGATCATTGCATGATCAGCCACGTGAGTAGTTCATGATAGCCACGTGATCACTGCATGATCAGTCACGTGATCACTGCATGATCAGTCATGTGACCAGTACATGGTAGCTGCGTGATCATGGCATGATCAGCCACGTGATCAGTGCATGATCAGCCACGTGATCAGTGCATGATCAGTCACGTGATCAGTGCATGATCAGACACGAGATCAGTGCATGATCAGTCACGTGATCAGTGCATGATCAGCCACGTGATCAGTGCATGACCAGGCACGTGATCAGTGTATGTCCAGCCAAGTGATCAGTGCATGATAGCCACGTGATCAGTGCATGATCAGTCACGTGATCAGTGCATGATCAGTTATGTGATCAGTGTATGATCAGCCACGTGATCAGTGCATGATCAGCCACATGATCAGTGCATGATCAGTTACGTGATCAGTGCATGATCAGTTACGTGACCAGTACATGGTAGCTACGTGATCATTGCCTGATAAGCCACGTGATCAGTGCATGATAGCCACGTGATCAGTGCATGATCAGTCATGTGATACGTGTGTGATCAGCCACGTGATCAGTGCATGATGTCCACGTGATCAGTGCATGACAGCCACGTGATCAGTGCATGAGAGCCACGGGATCAGTGCATGATCAGTCACGTGATACATGTGTGATCAGCCACGTGATCAGTGCATGATGAGCCACGTGATCAGTGCAGGATCAATTACGTGATCAGTGCATGATCAGTCACGTGACCAGTACATGGTTGCTACGTGATCGTTGCATGATCAGCCACGTGAGCAGAGCATGATAGCCACGTGGTCAGTGCATGATCAGTCGTGATCAGTACATGATCAGTCACGTGAACAGTGCATGATCATTTACGTGATCTTTGCATGATCAGTCACGTTACCAGTATATGGTTGCTACGTGATCATTCCATGACGAGCACGTGAGCAGTGCATGATAGCCACGTGATGTGTGCATGAGTTACGTGAGCAGAGTATGATCAGCCACGTGATCAGTGCATGAGTGCCACGTGATCAGTGCATGATATGTCACGTGACAGGTGTGTGATCAGCCACGTGAACAGTGCATGTTCAGCCACGTGATCAGTGCATGATAGCCACGTGATCAGTGCATGATCAGTTACGTGAGCAGTGTATGATCAGCCACGTGATCAGTGCATGGTCAGACACGTGAACAGTGTATGATCAGCCACGTGATCAGTGCATGATATCCAAGTGATCAGTGCATGATCATCACGTGATCAGTGTATGATCAGCCACGTGAACAGTGCATGCTCAGTCACGTGATCTGGGCCTGCTGAGCTGCGTGATTACTGTCTGCTCATCTGCTTGACAATTGCCAGCTGAGCTGCACGATTCCTGCCTGTCATCTGCTTGACAATTGCCAGCTGTGCTGCGTAATTCCTGCCTGCTCAGCTGCTTGATTATTGCCAGCTGAGCAGCATGATTCCTCACACCTGAGTTCCATGATTATTGCCTGCTGACTGTTTGATTCGTGCCTACTCAGCTCTTTGTTTATTGCCTCCAGAGGCACATGATCAGTGTATGATAGCAAACATGATCAGCGCATGATCAGTCACATGATCAGCGCCATTAAGTCACGTGATCACTACATGATAGTCATGTGATCAGTCCATGCTCAGTCATGGTATCAGTGCATGATCAGCCACGTGATCAGTGCATGATCTGTCACAAGATTAGTGTATGATCATCCACGTGATCAGTGCACGGGCAGTCATGTAATCAGTGTATGATATAGACGTGAACAGTGCATGATCAGTCTCGTGATCAGTGCATGATAGCCACGTGATCAGTGCATGATCAGTCACCTGATGGGTGTATGATCATTCACGTGACCTGTACATAGTAGCTACATGATCATTGCATGATCAGCCACGTGAGTAGTTCATGATAGCCACGTGATCACTGCATGATCAGTCACGTGATCAGTGCATGATCAGTCATGTGACCAGTACATGGTAGCTGCGTGACCATGGCATGTTCAGCCACGTGAGCAGTGCATGATAGCCACGTGATCAGTGCATGATCAGACGAGATCAGTGCATGATCAGTCACGTGATCAGTGCATGACCAGGCACGTGATCAGTGTATGTCCAGCCAAGTGATCAGTGCATGATAGCCACGTGATCAGTGCATGATCAGTCACGTGATCAGTGCATGATCAGTTATGTGATCAGTGTATGATCAGCCACGTGATCAGTGCATGATCAGCCACATGATCAGTGCATGATCAATTACGTGATCAGTGCATGATCAGTCACGTGACCAGTACATGGTAGCTACGTGATCATTGCCTGATCAGCCACGTGATCAGTGCATGATAGCCACGTGATCAGTGCATGATAGCCACGTGATCAGTGCATGATCAGTCATGTGATACGTGTGTGATCAGCCACGTGATCAGTGCATGATATCCACGTGATCAGTGCATGACAGCCACGTGATCAGTGCATGAGAGCCACGGGACCAGTGCATGATCAGTCACGTGATACATGTGTGATCAGCCACGTGATCAGTGCATGATGAGCCACGTGATCAGTGCAGGATCAATTACGTGATCAGTGCATGATCAGTCACGTGACCAGTACATGGTTGCTACGTGATCGTTGCATGATCAGCCACGTGAGCAGAGCATGATAGCCACGTGGTCAGTGCATGATCAGTCACGTGATCAGTACATGATCAGTCACGTGAACAGTGCATGATCATTTACGTGATCTTTGCATGATCAGTCACGTTACCAGTATATGGTTGCTACGTGATCATTCCATGACGAGCCACGTGAGCAGTGCATGATAGCCACGTGATGTGTGCATGAGTTACGTGAGCAGAGTATGATCAGCCACGTGATCAGTGCATGAGTGCCACGTGATCAGTGCATGATATGTCACGTGACAGGTGTGTGATCAGCCATGTGAACAGTGCATGTTCAGCCACGTGATCAGTGCATGATAGCCACGTGATCAGTGCATGATCAGTTACATGTGCAGTGCATGATCAGCCACGTGATCAGTGCATGGTCAGACACATGAACAGTGTATGATCAGCCACGTGATCAGTGCATGATATCCAAGTGATCAGTGCATGATCATCACGTGATCAGTGTATGATCAGCCACGTGAACAGTGCATGCTCAGTCACGTGATCTGGGCCTGCTGAGCTGCGTGATTACTGTCTGCTCATCTGCTTGACAATTGCCAGCTGAGCTGCACGATTCCTGCCTGTCATCTGCTTGACAATTGCCAGCTGTGCTGCATAATTCCTGCCTGTTCAGCTGCTTGATTATTGCCAGCTGAGCAGCATGATTCCTCACACCTGAATTCCATGATTATTGCCTGCTGACTGTTTGATTCGTGCCTACTCAGCTCTTTGTTTATTGCCTCCAGAGGCACATGATCAGTGTATGATAGCAAACATGATCAGCGCATGATCAGTCACATGATCAGCGCCATTAAGTCACGTGATCACTACATGATAGTCATGTGATCAGTCCATGCTCAGTCACGGTATCAGTGCATGATCAGCCACGTGATCAGTACATGATCTGTCACAAAATTAGTGTATGATCATCCACGTGATCAGTGCACGGGCAGTCATGTGATCAGTGCATGATATAGACGTGAACAGTGCATGATCAGTCTCGTGATCAGTGCATGATAGCCACGTGATCAGTGCATGATCAGTCACCTGATGGGTGTATGATCATTCACGTGACCTGTACATAGTAGCTACATGATCATTGCATGCTCAGCCACGTGAGTAGTTCATGATAGCCACGTGATCACTGCATGATCAGTCACGTGATCAGTGCATGATCAGTCATGTGACCAGTACATGGTAGCTGCGTGATCATGGCATGATCAGCCACGTGAGCAGTGCATGATAGCCACGTGATCAGTGCATGATCAGACACGAGATCAGTGCATGATCAGTCACGTGATCAGTGCATGATCAGACACGAGATCAGTGCATGATCAGTCACGTGATCAGTGCATGATCAGCCACGTGATCAGTGCATGACCAGCCACGTGATCAGTGTATGATCAGCCAAGTGATCAGTGCATGATAGCCACGTGATCAGTGCATGATCAGTCACGTGATCAGTGCATGTTCAGTTATGTGATCAGTGTATGATCAGCCACGTGATCAGTGCATGATCAGCCACATGATCAGTGCATGATCAATTACGTGCTCAGTGCATGATCAGTTACGTAACCAGTACATGGTAGCTCACGTGATCATTGCCTGATAAGCACGTGATCAGTGCATGATAGCCACGTGATCAGTGCATGATAGCCACGTGATCAGTGCCTGATCAGTCATGTGATCAGTGTGTGATCAGCCACATGATCAGTGCATGATGTCCACGTGATCAGTGCATGACAGCAACGTGATCAGTGCATGAGAGCCACGGGATCAGTGCATGATCAGTCACGTGATACATGTGTGATCAGCCACGTGATCAGTGCATGATGAGCCACGTGATCAGTGCAGGATCAATTACGTGATCAGTGCATGATCAGTCACGTGACCAGTACATGGTTGCTACGTGATCGTTGCATGATCAGCCACGTGAGCAGAGCATGATAGCCACGTGGTCAGTGCATGATCAGTCACGTGATCAGTACATGATCAGTCCATTGAACAGTGCATGATCATTTGCGTGATCTTTGCATGATCAGTCACGTTACCAGTATATGGTTGCTACGTGATCATTCCATGACGAGCCACGTGATCAGTGCATGATAGCCACGTGATGTGTGCATT